>NC_064642.1:175227248-175530279 GCF_023864345.2 Schistocerca serialis cubense
GCAATTATTAGATACACTTACTAATTATCGTAAAGTACTTTTGAAAAAACCTGGACTAATTAAAGGTTACGTGTACGACATGCAAGTGTTTCCCCATGAAATTTACTGTCATCAAACGTACTCAATACCCAGCGCGAAAAGGGAAACAATAACAAAAGAAATTAGACGAATGCTGGAATGGGGAATTATTGAGACCTCGTTATCACCATATAGTAACCCACTTTTACCGGTAATGAAATCCGATGGAAGCGTAAGGTTGGTTCTCGACGCTCGCTGGATTAATCAAATTATTATGTCTGTCAGGACGCGGCCTAAGAATCTAGAAGAACTATTAGAGAAGTTCCATGGGATAAAGTATCTATCAAGCCTCGACCTCCGCGCGTCATACTGGCAGGTGGTCTTAACGCCAAGATCTAGGAAATATACAGCATTTATTTATAGAGGAAGAAGCTATCAATTCAGAGTATTGCCAGTCGGACTGAATGTCAGTGCCGGAGTCTTTATTAATGCGCTTGACACTGTCCTAGGCCCAGATTTGTTAGAGCAAGTTACTGTCTATGTGGACGATTTATTGATTGCTTCACCAACGTGGGACGAGCATATCAAACTAATTAACTTGGTGTTACACAAATTTGAACTTGCAGGTGTTACGGTTAACCTTAAGAAGTCCAAGTTTGGAAAGACGGAGATAAAGTTTCTAAGACATATAGTATCATCAGAAGGAATCTTCCCGGATAGTACGAAACTCGAGGCTATCAGAAATTGTCCATATCTGGCCAACGAAAGACAATTAAAGGCATATATGGGTCTTGTATCCTTTTTCCAAAAGTTCGTGTCTAATCAATGGCTTAACAGCGAACATCTATTGGGGCTTCTGAAAAAGAATGCGCCGTGGGTGTGGACTGACCAGTGTGCACATGATTTCGACACGATCAAGCATTGCTTGTTAAATGCTGAAATCTTGCACCATCCAGATCTCAGTAAGGATTTTTGCATAATCTCAGATGCTTCATGTACTGGGTTAGGTGCGTGTTTATTTCAAACAGAAACAGTAGACGGACACGAGCAAATAAAAATAATATCTTTCGCAAGTCGTGTATTATCGGAATGCGAACGCGCATATTCCACTACAGAGCTTGAAGCATTGGCAGTGGTATGGACGTTTCGCAAATTTCATTATTATGTTTATGGTAGACATGTTCGGTTATACTGTGATCTTCAGGCTTTGAGTTTCCTGCTGACCTGTAAACTTCTCCATGCACGTTTGGCAAGATGGACATTAGCGTTGCAGGAGTATGATTTCCAGATTATTTACATCAAAGGAAGTAATAATATTGTGGCAGATGCTTTGTCTAGGCTACCCCAAGGTTTACCTCAATTTAATGAATTCACAGAGCAAGCATCGGAATTTAAAGTGTTACTAGTGGCGGACAATGTTAATCGTAAATATTTTCTAGACATGTGTAGAAATATGCCACAAAAATAGGATGTAGATAATATTTGGCACGAGATCAAGGATCAACTGAGGACGGATCCTACTTCGAAATTGCATAAATATTACAGGTTACATCAGGATATGTTATTCTTTAGAAGACATGAGGATTCACGAAACTGGCTAGTATGTATTCCGCAGCAATGTGAGCAAAAGTTAATAATATATACACATAATGTTTGGGGTCATTTCGGTTCAAGGAAGTGCCTGGCGAAACTAAGAATGTATTGTCATTTTAATAACATGTATAGAAAGATCCTACGGATGACGCGAGCATGTGACATTTGCCAGCGCGCAAAGCAGTGTGCTTTATCATCGCAGACATTAATGCAGTCAATTGTTCCAACTGCTTCGCGCCATCTTTCAAGTATTGACATCGCTGGACCTCTGCCAACTGCCAGAGGAGGGGTCAAATACCTCGTAGCAGTGCTAGATAACTTTACTAAGTTTGTAAAGCTATTTGCTACAAAAACAACAGCCACGAGAACGAGAATAAACCGATTGGAAAATGATTACATACCTCATTTCGGAACGCCAGAAACATTACTCTCTGACAATGCCTCAGATTTTGCGAGTGTTACTTGGAAGAAATTCTTAGAGAAGCATAATATAAAACCAATTTTCATTTCCAAGTTCCACTCCCAAGGCAATCCCACAGAACGTGTGTTCCGCGAGTTTAATCGCTTCGTGAGAACGTACTGCTCAGCTAAACAAACTAAGTGGGTAGAATACATAGAGCCGTTTGAAAGTATTGTAAACTACATACCATATTTATCGACAGGTTTTACTCCAGCAGAACTCACATTAAAAACAAAAGAGGACAATAGTTGGGTCAACCCACTTCCAAAACTAAATACCGAACCGGAAGACTGGGAGGACAAAGTTAGACAAGCATTGGTCACACTACTCGAGAATGCACAGAAACGGCAAGAATCACACAACCGGAGACTACAGAATACTCAACAATTTAACGTGGGAGATATGGTGCTAGTAAGGAATTATCTGAAGTCGTCATTATTAAAGAAAACAATAAAGAAGTGGTTTCCGTTATATTCAGGACCGTTTGTGATCTTAGGTACACCGCATAAAAATAGTTATTTCTTGGTCAATCCCAACTCAAATAGACAGAAAGGACTATACAATCACAAAGACTTGAAAAGATATAGTACAGTAGATGACCTCTTACGTGTGTCGTAATGAGGTGAAGTCAAACATCAAAGAGTCGAGTACTGTGCGAGTAGGCTAAGTGACAATTATTAATTAATGGACTAGTGTATAAGTATTTCATGGACACACTGCGATGTAACGTGTGGGAGAATAGGAACATGCAACATTGGAAGCATCAGTACTGCTTGGAGGAAGAGACTCTCAGAATACCAATTAGTTGTAAGAAAATTGCAGCTCCAGTTCGACGGAGAAAAGGAAGCCGAGCTGCAGCAAGGAGAAGAAGAATTTCTTCAAGATGATTTCACACTAAGACACTTAATCAAACATAATACAAACTTGTTGAGATTTAGTAAACTTTCAGGAAATTATGCGTGTGAAACTACGAACAGTGAACAGAACTGCATATTTCACGCCGCCGTAGGATATGATGACTTTAGAAAATAAACGTTTCATTTTGTTGATTGTTAACTATTTTGAACTCACTAGGGTGAGCAGGTTATGTTCTTTTTTTTCTTTCAGACTGTGTGCAGGATACACTTACAACATGTAAAGTTTACGCGAGTTACGCATAGGTTTAACAAATTTTCCCCCTTAAGTTAGTGCTCGGACTTGCATGAGCTATAAACCAGGTCGAACAAGATGTTGTCCATGACTGAACAGATCATTACACAGACAAACAATTATAGACTTGTGTTTATCACTGCACAATTCTTTGTAAGTCCAGGAGCACCTTTTCGAGAAAATATATGACTTAGGATTTGCTTTTATATTGTAAATGACTACAATTATGTACTTCATTGATATGTACAATCATTCAGTTATTTATCATTATATAACTAGACTGTGTAAAGACATTCTTATGGGTAGCACAAGAACTTTACCTTGTCAGACTTGATAACTGTGATCAAGTGACTACGTGGTGGAGTGAACATGTCACAGATGACCTATGAACAAAGACTTCCTGTGAACCGTATCCTCTGCGCGTACGAACTTTATTTCACTGGCGAAAGAGTGGAATTTGACACAAAAGTGGACGCTCAATGAGTGCGTTGTGTTACCATGATTTCGTTCTCAAATTTTGTGCTACGAGTGTTTAGTAATGCCAAATATTCAGACTGTTATTGGGACCACATGCGTGGACATAACATTCCAGGCAAACTAAAACTCAAGAGCAAGTGTTTTTATCGACCAGTCAGCAACAGTGGTGAGTCGTAACAGTCTTGGGAACTGCTACTGACTATATCATTAAACCCGTTGCAGAACTGTATCAATGTTGGAACGGAATTACATGAACCTTTAATTGCAGATAGTCAGTTACGTCGGAAGGACGAATGGACTTGCATCATGATAAAGAAACACTCACAAACAGTCGAACACCTCACCAAAAAAAAAAAAAAAAAAAAAAAAAAAAAAAAAAAAAAAAAAAAAAAAAAAAAAAAACACGTTCTTCTTGTTGAGTGAAAGAGTGCGTGAAATATGATGTAATTTAGATGTTAATTTAAGGAACTAATACTGCTGTTTGAATTTCATGTGACTGTATGCTGGGATGCTGAGCACACGTGTCGGTGAGGGCAGCATACTGCAGCGACATCATCCGTCATCCCTTGCCGCACTCTGCCACGTCATCGCAGTCCATCGCAGACTTACCTGATGGGGCGAGACATCGGTGTTGCAGTACACCAAGTCGCCAGGCGTCGTCACCAGCCACATTATCACGAAATTGTACCATTATTAAATGTCACACGAAGTGAATATTCAAATGTTGAAAATTACAAAAAAGAGGGTATGGAAGATGTGCTCGCTCCGCTGTGGTTTTTATCCTGGGTTTTTCCCATTGGCCTTTGCCCGAATGGGGGAGTGAAACTCAGAATCCCTGAGACTTAAAAGTAAACAAAGCACATGCTTCCAAGTGAAAGAACGCAGTGAACTTTAAACAGAACAGACAAGGAGAAAAAGCCTGCTTGGATGTCCAGTCAAACAAGTGTGACTGTACATCCAAAGGGGGCAATGTAGTGCTACAACGATGAAAATTAATATTACGACGATGTCAAACCTAATTTTCTTGATTTAAAGAAGTATTCATGATATTAAAAATGTAATTATAATTTTATTATTTGCATTTTTGTGCTCAGTGTATCAAAGACCTTCTAGTGCAAAGAATAATTTGGCATTGTTTGTACTACGAAACTATATATGATTGTTAAGGGTTAAGCATGTAATAATTCGATGTAAGACATTTTGTTGAGTCTGAATTTTGTTCTCGTACTGGTCGGTAGGGAAGGAAAAGTTCCTTAATCGATGTGAAGGTATAAAGGCTGTAAGAAGGAGAGAGAGAGAAGGTAAATACAATTTATTCAAAACAAACATCTCGAAGGTGTAACGCCTTGTGATTTCCTATAACTAAAAATTGCAAGGTCTAATCTGAGCCTGTCCTGGATAACTGCGAAGAACATTTATGTTATCATATATTTTCTTCGTTTGATCACGGTTGTGATTCGCATGTTTCTTTTTGTTACGCGACGTGTTATGAATATTTTCATTATACGCGCAAAAGTGCACACAGCTTTAATCGAGCCTGCGTCTTTCGGGAACGATAACTTTTAATCAGTACAATTACGCGAATACCATCTAAATCGCAACCGTGATCGCAAAAGTGTTTCCTGGACCAAATAATTCTTATAAAATGTGTATTCTCCAAAGCGAGCAGCATTGCACTATCGCTGACTCGCAACAATCGAAAGAGCAAAAACGGTGCTTAAATAAAATTGCCACCTTTTAATAATTATTACTATCCCATTAAATAAATAAATAGCAATTCAGTGGCTATCCAATCAATAAACAGAAGGGGCAATTCAGCTCGCAGCAGACCACCAATGTATCTTTCAACGAATTTCTTTGGCTCTGGGCAGACTAAGAGAGGCATTATTTCGTTCTACTTCAAGCCTGCGATCGACCAGGAATTAACAGCAAACACATACGTAGCACCATTCTTCCGAGATACGAAAATTCAAATAAAATGCAAGAAAATATGTAGTTTTATTTGAATGCTTAAAGTACAACAATAAGTGCTGGTAGGTAACACGAGACGCAAACAGTTGAAACGGAAATGGACAACTAAAGAAACAATAAGCTCATCAGCGGCGTAAACCTTCTCGGCGGTATTCGCTCCAATGTTTTCATGAATATGTACTCCCGCACACCTTACAGTCCAGACTTGGTATCCAGCAACTATCAGCTTTTACTTATTTGAAGGACTGAAATAATGGGAAGTACTTTGGAGATGATAATAAGGCGAAAAATGAAATGTAGCCCATCTTCAACGAGGTGAGGCGATGAGGCACGACATGGGCATCCGAAAGCTACCAGAACGCATAAAGCAACTTTCAAGTTCAAAAATTCTGTATCAGTTATAGAAAATAAATGTGTCTCTGTATTTCTAAAACAAGTGTGGAACCTTTGTTTCAATATCTTCAAGTATCTGTTCCGAGGAAAAAAAAGCCTCCAGATTAAGTGGTGGCCAAAGATACCATACATCGAACACGACTGCTTGGATTTTGAGGCAACTCTTTTATAGTTTGTCTTCAACTTGCTTTAGAAAACTGAAGACTATAATTATTTGCTGGACGAGGAAAGAGAAGTTACCACACAGTAGCCGGCCGCTGTGGCCGAGAAGTTCTAGGCGCTTCACTCTGGAACGGCGCTACTGCTACGGTCGCAGGTTCGAATCCTCCCTCAGGCATGGATGTGTTTGATGTCCTTAGGTTAGTTAGGTTTAAGTAGTTCTAAGTTCTAGGAGACTGATGACCTCAGCTGTTAAGTCCCATAGTGCTCAGAACCTTTTTAACCACAAAGAAGACACAGTGCATATTTGTGTTGTGTGGAAGGCCTCTCAGCACTCATTTTAGAAGTGGAATTAGTTCTCCGAACGGGTCTCTTTTAACATTGTACTAATGAGTACTGACAGTTTTCAGATATTTGTCACTGGCTTTGTGCTCTGGAAATACTCTACGTAGCAACTACACGTGGTGTTAGGGTTATAAGTCCAGATACTGTCATCATTGGCACCTTGATGTGGACCCACTTCAGTGTGTTGATTGTTTTTCCTCCCCGAAAACACATCACTTAATTTACTACCTCATGTCTTCTCCTCGGACGATACTATGTTGGGAAGTGGACTACTCCTATCCGTTTTGCGTCCTTGCGTCCACACATCAGTACCTCACCTACTGCCCAGGGTGAAACAAACATTAATGGCTGGCTTGTGGCACTAAGCCTTGAAGATACTAACCAACTCAAAACACACTATTCGTAATGGCTAATATTAAAAGTTAGCAAATGAAGTAAATACTGATTTAACATAAATACCTACACTTATACTCCTAACACGCTGTATATCTCAAAGTTTTTGCAGTTCTCTTATCAAGCTTATTACATGAAAGGTGTCACCTAGTACGTAAACCGAGCTTCAGTTACAGAATTTAACATTTTGCACGAGTAAAGAAAGCTTTCGATACGAAGTTTTTTATTGCCTTGATCGCGTGAATGCGGGCTGGATAATTGGTTTCGGCGGGACTAAGCTGCAATCTTCAGATCTACGGACTGCGGGTTACGAAATCATGATGTGCGGGAAGACGCACAATGTGATTTCATAACATCTACCCTGTGGTTCTGAAGATGGCTGCTTAGTCCTGTCGAAACCAGTAATCTAGAGTACATTCACGCGATCAAGGCAATAAAAAACTGCATATAAAACCCTTTTTTATATTGAATTACTTGATCGCTCTCCAACCAACAATGTCAGGTATTTATAACACTGTATTTTACATAAAGTTGCATTTTTTTCTTCAGTACCTGCGCCGGCCGGAGTGGCCGAGCGGTTCTAGGCGCTTCATTCTGGAACTGCGAGACCGCAACGGTCTCAGGTTCGAATCCTGCCTCGGGCATGGATGTGTGTGATGTCCTTAGGTTAGCTAGGTTTAAGTAGTTCTAATTTCTACGGGACTGATGACCTCAGCAGTTAAGTGCCATAGTGCTCAGAGCCATTTGAACCATTTGAACCTCTGAAATGAGAATGAAATTTTCAGTCTGCAGCGGAGTGAGCACTGATATGAAATATCCTGGCCGATTAAAACTGTATGCCACACTTAGACTAGAGCTTGGGACCTTTACTCTTCAGGGTGCAAGTGCTCCACTGTCTGAGCTACACAAACACGGCTCACCACTCGTCCTCACAGCTTTATTCCCGCCAGCACCTCATCTCCTACTATCCAAACTCTACAGAAGTATTCTCATCAGATTTGCAGGAGTAGCATTCCTAGAAGAAAGGTTAGTGCGGAGACATGACTTAGTCACAGCATGGGGTGTGTCTCCAGGATGAGATTTTCCCTCTGCGGCGGAGTGTGCAGTGATATGAAAGTTCCCGGCATATTAAAACTGCATTTCAGACCGAAACTCGAACTCGAAACCTCTGGCTTTCGCGAACAATGCCCTACCGACTGAGCTACCCAAGCACGAACTCGATTCTCGATCCGGCACTCAATTTTAATCTTCCAGAAGTTTCATATCATTCCACACTACACCGCAGAGTATAAATGTCATTCTGGAAACACCTCCAGGCTGTGGCTGAGCCGTATCTCCGCAATATCCTTTCTTCCAGGAGTGTTAGTCCTACATGTTTCGCAGAAGAACTTCTGTGAAGTTTGGAAGGTAGGAGACGAGGTACTGGCGGAATTGAGGCTATGACGAAGGTCATGAGTCACGCATGGGTAACTCAGTCCGTAGAGCATATGCTCGGGAAAGGCAAACGTCTCGAGTTTGAGACTCTTTGCGGCACACATTTTTAATCAGCCAGAAAGTTTCCCTCTGACATGGTTTTCTGTTCACTACCAGCCATAACATCTCATTCTTAGCAGGTGATGCTTCATTGTTGGTAGGACTGTCTACGTAGTTTGACAACCTAGTACATAATCATCCATTTTTTTGCATTCCATAAATAAGAAATTTAAAAATGAGGACGAACGTGCGAGATCAGGGTGACATCGATCCCGTCCCTTCATCAAGCACTGTTGAACAAATTCACGAAATGTTCAAGGGGCACGAAACTTTGTTTCCATGTAAACTGTCTTGATCACCAAAACTGAGATGAAAACTAATTATCAACTTAGACTGAACAATATCCAGAGCTCAAGCTGCGACAGAAAAAACATTATTGACTATTGTCGAACAAATCACTAGTGTACAACACGAATCAACTCGTGTACAGGAATAATTGTCTATCACCAATGCTAAAGCACAGACTGATCTTGGAAATAAAATAGACAGTATTAATAAAGTTCAGGAAAGAATAATATCAGAGCACTTCAAACTGATACCTCACAACAAGGGTTGGGATAGTCTTAAGAAAAAACACTTGGAAGGTGACCCACATATTTCATTGAATACTCTTTCTTGCTTGACAACAATTATTATGAGTACAGCTTAAAAACCTTATCCAAAATGAATAACAACGCACACAATGATTTAAATAACTTGAACAGGATCAATTCATTAATAAAATACTTTATCAATTTTTACCATTAAGAATAGGGTTTAAAACGAGGAATATGCGTAAGTCCCCAAATACAAGTAAGAAGTAACACCAACATGACTGCAAATTGGTTCAACAAATTGAATTTTACCAGTAAAATGAATTAAAAATGACTGCAACTCAAAGTACTAACAGTTCACAAGCATGGACAATACTTCAAATAAATAGACAAAGTGGACACAAAATACAGAAATAATGTCACGCTGCTGACTGTGGCTTTTGGAAATCCCTTAACAATTTATAAACCATAATGCGATAAAATACCCAATCCCACAAAATACAAGAAAAGCTAAGTCATACAATATAAACGTGACTCCCAGTTGGTACACACCACCAGAAACATTACCAATAATCCTTAAATAAATATACAATCCTTCAAAATAAAAGAAAGGTGACAAATTACAGCATCCACTTATCACAGCAAACTGGCAGCAACCAAGCAAGTTTGACAGTGAATGGATTTAGCTACTAACTGCGTATAAGAAAACTCAACAGTTCGTACTAATAAAAACTTAACGTACTACTGAACTAGCACAACAGGGTCTGCAGGATTTAAACAAGTTGTTAAAAGGCAAATACAGTCACAAGCAACAAAACGATCATATTTACATAGCTTGAGCTAACAGGAGGCAAGGTGATAGAGGCAACTGGCTGCGGAAAAACCTGGACGTGAAGCGGATTTGAAAGTGTCGCCACAGTAGGAAGAAAACACGTCTGTGTACAGGCCCAGGAAACAGGAAAGAGTCGTTCGTTACCAGAACTACTCTGCCAACATTTATCGGAAAGGAAACAGTAATCTTCTCCAAGAAGGCTACAAACGCCAATATCTAAGATGTAGGAGATACTAACTTATTGCGGTCGTGGCTACACATGCAAGTCACGAACTTTGCCCTCCATCATATTACATGGAAGGTGAGGACGTGAACCACAACCTCCTGCAAGTCCAAATACCAAGGCACACCCTCTTTTAACAATGCATTTCCTTCGACACAGACTATGATGATGATGATGATGATGAGGTCCCATACTCCGAAGAGCGTAGGGAACGATGCGTGAGACCCGCACCGCCGACTAGGCAGGGTCGTAGCGAAGGTGGTTTGCCATTGCCTTCCTCCGACCATAATTGGGATGAATGATGATGATGAAAACATAACAACACCCAGTCATCTCGAGGCAGGGAAAATCCCTGACCCCACCGGGAATCGAAACAGGGACACCGTGTGCGGGAAGCGAGAACGCTACCGCAAGACTACGAGCTGCGGACATGACACAGACTATATTGCAGTCCCAGATACATCAACTCAATTTACAACAGAGAATATTCTTTGACTTGTAACAAATATGATCTGGATCAAACCGATTAAAACCAGTTACACTGACCGGTGATCATCCACACACTCAGAGGCATAATGAACGTGACGGGTCTAATTCAAAATTAACACAGACGTGGGCTTACGATGACAATTACCAATAAAGATAAACACTTAACTCCACCCAAGCGTGAAGCAGCCATGACTTTCAGAAAACCGAGCTGGGGTGGTGTTGCCTCCAATTCACGCAGGTGACCTACGGGTGCTGTAGTGTTTAAGCCTCCAGAGTTGACTCAGCGCTTGCCGACCAGTTTGCACGCGGCGTCAGCTAATCTTCCCGCAACTCGCTGCTATCAGTACTTAATCCACCCAGGAAACTTGGGTTGTGACCAACATAACAAGTCACAGCTTCACAAACTCCACACCTGGACAGCAGGAGTGATGCAAAACCAACTCTCCAGGTACGCGGCATCCCAGTAACAGCCCGTACCACGTCCCAACAAACCCAACAACAAATTTATCGATCAAAGACTTTAGCCCTAGCATATAACCAGGATCGATATCAGCTGCGCAAGTACTTGGTGGTACCAATGGAGTGACATGCCCGCCAAAACTAAAGGCGCCACGGCTCAGCGTCCCCCACCTCCTTAAACAAATATTCTCCCCTACCTCCTGGGAAAAGACAGTGAGGTGAACTGACCGGCTTAACTTGACTACGGTGGACTGAGGAACTTTCCAATGGCTAAATCCTTGACACGAATATTAACCATCCTAAGACTTTGGCAATCGAACTCAGAACAACAGAGTGGGGGAGGGATCAGTGTAACAAGTCTAACGCCATCCTGGGCTCACCGGCGTGGTTTCTAATAAAAATTGTATCCCTTACCTTGTACTGTGGTGGGCCTCTACGACGGTTATAGCGATTTGTCTCCCGAGTATGGGCCGATTCAGTATTGTTCCTAGCCCATTGCCAGTTTTCGTGAAGGGTATCAGGAGTGATAAACGTGGGTAGAAGGTCATTAATACTCCACAAATTAGATAGTGGAGAATTGAGGGGTAGCAGGTGCACCCATGTACGCTTCGTGTTGAGCGCAGTTAAATGCAAAGTTGAACCAAGGGAGGGTAGTATCCCATTTAGTTGGAGACTTATCACGGTGTAGGTTCACCCTTTCGGCCAAAGACGCCTGAGGATAATATGGCGTGGTAGTGGTATGCTTAATCGCATTACGAAAACCGAACTGTTTAAATTGCTTGGAAACAAACACCGCAGGACAAAACCAGGAGAAGCTGTCGCCCAGGTATCCGGTAGTAATGGCAGCAGTAACCCCTCGGCTAGGAACGAGCCAAGTAAAACGTGAAAAGGCGTCAGTGAACACAAGGATATAACGGTTTCCTTTCTTAGTATATGGAAGGGCGTCCCATAAAATCAGTAAAATTTTGTCCATAGGATACTGTTCGCGCTCGGATAGCAATAGCACCCTCGACAGCTTGTTACTGTGTCTTCCCCCTTCTACAAGAGTCGCACTCACTAACCTATCGCTGGATATCCCTGCGTAATGAAGGTCAGGTGAGGTGAGCTCGTATCTTCGCCAAGGTCTTGTACAGGCCTAAATGCCCATCCACCAACGAAGTGTGAATGAAATGAAAGATGGGGAGGACTAAATATGGAAGCGTGCAGATCCTGAAC
This sequence comes from Schistocerca serialis cubense, assembly GCF_023864345.2. Classification (NCBI taxonomy): domain Eukaryota; kingdom Metazoa; phylum Arthropoda; class Insecta; order Orthoptera; family Acrididae; genus Schistocerca; species Schistocerca serialis. Next base: position 175,239,491 of record NC_064642.1, read on the forward strand.
TCGCCGGATTCATTCACTTATTTACACAACATACTAATCTTTAGTAAATACCTAGACCCCTTCTTCCCAGACAACAACTGGCTCCTAATTGGTACCCACAATGTATCATGATCCTGTTTAATGGTTTAAATGGCTCAGAGCACTATGGGACTTAACTTCTAAGGTCAGCAGTCCCCTAGAACTTAGAACTACTTAAACCTAACTAACCTAAGGACAGCACACACATCCATGCCCGAGGCAGGATTCGAACCTGCGACCGTAGCGGTCGCACGGTGCCAGACTGTATTTATTTTATTTTATTTTATTTACATGTCAAGTTCCGTAGGACCAAATTGAGGAGCAAATCTCCAAGGTCATGGAACGTGTCAGTACATGAACTTACAACATAAAAGTAATAACAGATAAAAATAAATGTTCATGAACCCGAAAGAAAACCAGTCCATAAGTTTAAGCAATTGCTATCAGCAATACAATGAGAATCAGCTTAATTTTTCAAGGAACTCCTCGACAGAATAGAAGGAGTGACCCATGAGGAAACTCTTCAGTTTGAAAGCGCATGGATTACTGCTACGATTTTTGAATTCGAGTGGCAGCTTATTGAAAATGGATGCATCAGTATACTGCACACCTTTTTGCACAAGAGTTAAGGAAGTCCGATCCAAGTGGAGGTTTGATTTCTGCCGAGTATTAACCGAGTGAAAGCTGCTTATTGTTGGAAATAAACTAATGTTGGTAACAAGAAACGACAATAATGAATATACATATTGAGAGGCCAATGTCAAAATACCCAGACTCGTGAACAGAGGTCGACAAGAGGTTCGTGAACTCACACCACTTATTGCCCGAACCGCCCGTTTCTGAGCCAAAAATATCCTTCTAGAATGGGAAGAGTTACCCCAAAACATAATATCATACGACATAAGTGAATGAAAATAAGCAAAGTAGACTAATTTACGTGTCGAAGTATCACTCACTTTCGATACCGTTCGAATAGTGAAAATGGCAGTATTAAGTCTTTGAACAAGATCCTGAACGTGGGCTTTCCACGACAGCTTGCTATCTATCTGAACACCTAGGAATTTGAACTGTTCAGTTTCACTAATCATATGCCCGTTCTGTGGGATTAAAACGTCAGGTTTTGTTGAATTGTGTGTTATAAACTGTAAAAACTGAGTCTTACTGTGATTTAACGTTAGTTTATTTTCTACAAGCCAGGAACTGAGGTCGTGTACTGCACTACATGAAACCGAGTCAATGTTGCACACAACATCCTTTACTACCAAGCTCGTGTCATCAGCAAACAGAAATATTTTAGAGTTACCCATAATACTAGAGGGCATATCACTTATATAAATAAGGAACAGGAGCAGCCCCAACACTGATCCCTGGGGCACCCCCCACTTGACAGTACCCCACTCAGATCCCACATCACAGCCGTTATCAACATTGTGAATAATGACCTTTTGCTGTCTGTTGGTAAAGTAAGAGGTGAACCAATTGTGAGCTTCTCCCCTCATTCCATAATGGTCCAACTTCTGGAGTAATATTGTGAGATCAACACAGTCAAATGCCTTTGTTAAATCAAAAAATAAGCCAAGCGTTCGAAACTTTTTGTTTAGCCCATCCAGTACCTCACAGAGAAAAGAGAATGTAGCATTTTCAGTTGTCAAACGACTTCTAAAGCCGAACTGTTCATTTGATAGCAAATCGTGTGATATAAAATGATCAATTAACCTTACATACACAGCCTTTTCGATAACTTTTGCAAACACTGATGGCATAGAAATAGGTCTAAAATTATCTACATTATCCCTTTCTCCCTTTTTATAAAGCGGCTTTACTACTGAGTACTTTAATCGCTCAGGAAACTGACCATTCCTAAAGGAAAAATTACAAATATAGCTAAATACAGGGTTAACATGTGCAGCACAGTACTTTAATATTCTACTAGACACTCCATCATAACCATGAGAGTCCTTAGTCTTCAGTGATTTAATTATTGATTCAATCTCCCTCTTGTCTGTGTCACAGAGGAGTATTTCAGACGTCAATCTCGGAAAGGCATTTGCTAAGAAATTTATATGATTTCCTGTAGAAACTAAATTTTTATTTAATTCACCAGCAATGCTCGGAAAATGGTTGTTAAATACTGTACATATATCTGATTTATCAGTAACAGAAATATTATTACTGCGAACTGACTTTATATCATCAACCTTGTGCTGCTGACCAGACACTTCCTTCACAACTGACCATATGGCTTTAATTTTATCCTGTGAATTAGCTTTTCTATTTGCATACCACATACTTTTTTCCTTGCTAATAACATTTTAAGCACCTTACAATACTGTTTGTAATGGGCTACTGCAGCTTGATTGTGACTACTTCTAACATTTTGATATAATTCCCGCTTTGTTCTACATGATATTCCCATCCCACTAGTCAGCCAACTGGGCTGTCCATTACTGCTAGTACCCCGTTTAGAATGTTCTAATGGAAAGCAACTCTCAAAGAGCATGAGAAATGTGTTATGGAAAGCATTGTATTTATCATCTATATTATTGGCACTATAAACATCTTGCCACTCACGTTCCTTGACAAGTTTTGAAAAACTCTCTATTGCTGTTGGATTAACTTTCCTACGTAGTTTGTAATGAAATACGACATTGGTTAGAGTACAAAAACCCTTTAGTGTTAAAATTTGTGCATCATGGTCTGAAAGGCCATTCACCCTTATACTAACAGAATGCCCATCTAGTAATGAAGAATGAATAAAAATATTGCCTATGACTGTGCTACTGTTCCCCTGCACCCTAGTTGGAAAAAACACAGTTTGCATCAGATGATACGAATTTAGGAGATCTACCAACATCCTTTTTCTTACTTTCTGGTACTTCCTACAAGGTGAATCAAGAACCCTCTCTAGCTTATGCAAAAATGCTCTGAAGTCGGAGTTAGGGGACCTATAAACAACAGGAATTAGAAGTTTAAGCACTCCGTCTTCAGGCCACAAGAGGCCTATCGGGACCACCCGACCGCCGTATCATCCTCAGTTGAGGATGCGGATAGGAGGGGCGTGTGGTCAGCACACCGCTCTCCCCGTCGTTATGATGGTTTTCTTTTACCGGAGCCGCCACTATTCGGTCGAGTAGCTCCTCAATTGGCATCACGAGGCTGAGTGCACCCCGAAAAATGGCAACAGCGCATGGGGGCTGGATGGTCACCCATCCAAGTGCCGACCACGACCGACAGCGCTGAACTTCGGTGATCTCACGGGAACCGTTGTATCCACTGCGGCAAGGCCGTTGCCACAATTAGAAGTTAAGTTTCACTAAATTCAACTAATGCTGCACAACTTTCAAATATCTGTTCAGTGCAGTGTCGTGATACGTCTATGGAATCAAATGAAATACTGTTTTTTACGTACTTCCCCACCCCGCAAGGAACTCCTTGAGAAACAGCCAGCTAATCTGTAGCCTGGTAAAGGAAGACTCTGAATTATCAAATTATTTAAGTGGTGCTCTGATATACCAATAATTTCAGAGTTAACATATATCAGCAGCTCACTAACTTTATCTCTAATACCTCTCACATTTTGAAGAAATATGCTAATTCCTTCTCTACTTGGAAACATTACATCCTCTGGAGGTGAGCCCTTAGTTAGAGGCACTTCCTTTAAGCAGGTATACCTATCAGCTGACTTTAGTCAAAAAAAGGTGCAGCTCTAACACCAACTACTACAGGAATTTTTCCATGAGTGATACCACTACCACCACCAGCACCACCCACAACACTGTCACCTATAAGCTTAGCCAGCCTCCCCTTCCCATACCTATTGAGGTGCAGGCCATGCCTAGTGAAACATCTACTGATAGACCCAACTGGCACCACTGAGATGTGATACATGCCCTCCGCCATCAGTGCCCTACGCTGCCCCACATCAACGCGCCTAACAGCTGCATTAAGGTGAGGCCGATCATGACGCTGAAACAGTTGCACGAAATGCACATTAGTGCCACCAGTTTGAGTAGCTGTAGCGCCTAGAACCGCTCGGCCACCGATCCTGTTTAATTTTACGATCGGCAACCAGTTGGGGTACTTCGCTCAGGACGGTACATGCAATATCATAGGAGCCACCTGCTTCCTCTCCCTCAGTGGTATCTTCCTGCTCAAACATGCGACTGAGTGCATCGGCTACCTGGTTGTCGGAGCCTTTAATATGGCTCACCTTAAAATGAAACGCCGAAATCCGGACCGTCGACCTCGCGATTCTATCAGTTTTCTTAGGTCTGACTAATACCCAACTTAACACCTGATTAACAATTTCAAAATAAAGCTCCCCATGTTCCAAATAAAATTGGAATTTTTGAGGGGCAAACAGAATGGCCAATGCTTAACATACATACACAGAATAACTCCTTGACGCAAAGGTAAAGGGCGTCTTTGACCTTGATCCTCCTGGAGGATAACTGCGGCAATCCTTGCGTTGGACACGTCAGTATGCACAATAAATCTGCTGTCGAAAATGAGCACAGTCAAGACCAGAGGATTCGTGATGACGGTAATAAGAGCTTCAAAGGCACACTGTTGGGTTTCGCCCCATGCAAAGTTTTTTCGCTTACTGAACAAGTTATTAAGAGGGGCAGCAAGTTGAGCAAAACTGGGAACGACCCTGCCGAAATAGTATGCCATTCCGATGAACCTACTTACCTTCTTGGTAGTTCTAGGTTGGGGGAAGCTCTTCAAGTTCTTTGTTCGCTCTTGGTTGATATTAATTCCATCACCAGAAACCAAACCACATGACCAGAGAACGAAGCCTGACGCCTGGGAGAGTAATCTTAGACGACTTAACAGTTAAGCCATCATCACGAAACTTCGACAACACCTGTCCAAGATGAGAAAGATGTTCCTCAAACAAACAACTATAAATTATAACATTATCCAGTTAAGTAAATACGCAGTCGAATTTCAAAACGCCCAAGGAATGATTCAACAAACGAGGGAGGCCAGTGGCTCCTGTGGCCAACCCAAACGGCACCCTATTGAACTCACAGAGACTCCAGTCGGAGCAAAAGGGAATGACGTGCCTAGATTCCACGGTGGGAGGCACTTGACAATAGGCTCGATTCAAGTCAAGCACAGTGAACTACTTAGTCTCCAGAGAACCATGTGGAACAGCTGTGAAGATCGGGCAAGGGAATTGACTAAAACATCCTTTTTATTCAGCAGCCAGTAATACACTACCGGCCTATAAACCAGACACTGAGCTTGTACAAAAAGGTGCACATTATTCAGGAACACACATTTTCAATAACTTGCCAGCAGCCATAAAAAGATTAACAACCAATGAAATACAGTTTAAGAGAAGCTTAAAGGATTTATTGGTGGCCAACTCCTTCTACTCCATTGATGAATTTCTCATATATATATATATATATATATATATATATATATATATATATATATATATATAAAACTTCTGCACAATTTCAGTGCAGTAATGTGTTCATTCTAAATATGTATTATAGTAGTTGTATTACACGTTTATTACCTTACAAATAAATAAAAAAGTTTTTTGTTTTAAATTCAATGCATTAGTATTTGTAAAATGATTCTTTCAAATAGCGTTCATTAAAAAATGACGACCATGCCACTTGGGACCTGTGGAATGGTACATTAGCTTATTTGTTTGAGTTGTAAGTATTTGTTATGTATTGTTGTTTTTCTGACATGTTCTACATCCTGGAGGACCTCCTCACTACGGATCACTTGGAATGAAAGTAAATGTAATCTAATCTGGGGGACAAGAAAAATCTGCGAGGTGTAAGGAGACGAACAAGGTACCCCATCCTGCAGCATACTATTATCCAGTTACCGTCCTGCAGCATAGTATTATACAGTTACCGCTTCAAGAATTTCATTTTTGGTGGCGAAAATCGATAACGAGACTGCCGAACACAAACATCATCAATCAGATGTATACCATATTTTATCTCACTAATCACACCCAACTCATTAGGCACAACACTGGGAAACTCCCCCAACAGACTCCTCAAATGCATCGCCTACTGCGATTGAGGATGAGCCATACACATTCCCCAGTTTCGCAACATATAGAATTAATCACGCTCGGTCGGCAACGAGAACAGGGGGCTACCTTCTCGTCTGACGAGAATTTAAAGAAGAACGCATGACTAGCAAAATTAAGAAACAATCCGGTTCTCTTTGCATAAGATCCCAGCCGAGCAACAGATTAACTGCTAGATCCTTTACAAGCAGAAGAGTAACCGGCAACGATAAGTTAAAAATGGATAAGCTACTGTGCTTCTCCGAACCAGACGCAACTCTTACCCATTGGCCACACGACATCTATGAGGGTAGAGGCTTGTGGGAGATAATTTACAAAAGTGGTGGTACTCCAAATACAACTTATATTCGAGTACCGATACGGAGCTACTTGAGTCCAATAATGCACACAGAGGTTCCTGTCTGATATGGGCACGAACATAAGGGAGGGACGATCTTGTCGCAGCAAGAATACGTGCACACCGAGGTGCTGACTTTCTCTGACATGTGACGCACCCTCCCTTCCCCACGGCGTCAGCTGTTAAGAGATGGGACACGGGCCTACAAGATAGTTGTGGGCGCCACAGCGAAAACAACGCCTGCGTGCGAGTAAATCAAATTTGAGTGAAGGTTTGTCAATCCCAGAGACTGAAGGCATCAGTGTCAAACCTCCATCTACACCACGCTGCTCATTAGCACACGTGAAAGCCTGTATAGAACCTACTAATTCCCGCAATTCAGCAAACTTGGTGGGGCGGCGTGTAAACACCAAACTTGATCGATCCTCGGGGCGCATATCCTCTAAGATGTTAGAAATGCTGTCAGCTTCGGTAACGGGTATACCAGTGGCTAACACGGCTATGTACATTCGCTCTACATATTGTATCAGCGTGTCCGATGATGCCTGTACATGCCAATAATACTCCCGCTCAGTGTCACTGTGCATACGCGGCGATAACTTCCTGCCTATAATTACAGCCCTGCGCTGCTCTATAGAGTCCTGACGTCTGAAGTTTCCAAGACCAAAGTACACAATGTCCCTACATTGAAGAAGCGGTGATGGAAATAAGAGAATGGTTCAGGAGTGGAATTAAAATTCGAGATGAAAGGGTATCAATGATGCGATTCGCTGTCCTGAGTGGAAGTGAGGAAGAATTACATGATATACTGAATGGAATGAACAATCTAAAGTGTACAGAATACGAACTGAAAGTAAATTTAGGAAAGACGAAGGTAATGAGAAGTAGTAGAAATGTGAACAGCCAGAAACTTAACATCGAGGAAGTGAAGAAAACGTACTATTTAGGGATCAAAATAACCAGTGATGGACAGAGAAAGGAGGACAGCAAAAGCAGACTAGCACTGGAAAAAAGGCATTCTTGGCAAAGAGAATCAACTAGCACCAAAAATAGGCCTTAATTTTAGGAACACGTTTTTGAGAATGTACCGCTGGAGCAAAGCATTGTATGGTAGTGAAACACGGACTGTGGGAAATCCGTTTCAGAAGAGAACACCTACTTTCGACCTATCCTGTACCTGCATGGATATTTCTATGTGACTTTGTAGTGTTGCTTATGTAGAGTGTTTTATCTGTCGTGGAAGTTCTTTCACTATGTATACATACTTCAGTTACGTGAACTTTTTGGACGCCGTTGTTTAAGCTGTGCTTGTGGATTTACATAACTATTGGAATGATTGTTATATAACTTACAATAAACGACTTGGTCCAAAGTTAGGGAACGTACGGTTGAGTGTAAGATACGTGGGAAAGCTCCGCAGCTACGGGAGCAGCCTGGCGGTGTGGAAAAGGTGTGCTTGACGCGCAAGTGGAAACTCGTCCTTTGTAACTGGTGAGGAGTCTGGCCTGAGCAGTGCTGTGGCTAACATCTCGCTAGCAGTAGCGGATCATTGTGGCTCATGTTCCTGGTGTTTTGAGGCCAAAAGAGCTTAAGGGTAGTATTTATGGGTCTCGGATGCTGCATTTGGTGATAATATTGTCATGGTTTGGTTTTTGGCCCTGTAAAAATTTAATCCCGACGCCAAGAAGATCTGTAACAGGGCGAGGCCAACAATACTGCCGTGATTACATGGCCGCCATGTAAACAGCTACTGCAAAATACGCCACCAGTGCCACCAGCCTTCAACTAAATTGTTTGTGTTTGGCACTCTGTAAATGGACCAGTTATTTCTGAAATTTGGTTAATGTTAATAAAATTGCTACAAATTCTATTTTACACCCGTGAATATGCTAAACCACAAACCTGGACAGGAATCCTATCCTAGTGAATTTAATTCCGAGTGTCCCAATTTATTACAGAAAAACTTATTCGACAGCTGTAAGAATAGTTGTGATTGCTTTCTAATGTGTGGAGCTATAGTGGTTAAAGTTTAGTTTTATAGTTGGAGAAATATCCCACTTCCAGTGCATTTTTAAATAAATCTGCAATCATTTTCTTACATAATTTGCCTTACTTGAAAAGCTGCCTGTAAATAGTAAAGATGCAGGTTAAAAGAACAATAATATTGGTTTGAGGTGAAAAAGATTATTGTTTGTTACATTTCTGCCCTTTGATGAGAATTACAAAGTTTTACCAGTGTTCATTTCATGATAAAGTGTTTGAACCTGAATTTAATGCTGTGTTGGCATTTGCACAGCGAACTATATTTTGAGTAGATTAGAAGATTGTTTATCAAAGCACATTTGTTATTTAAAGAGTTGCAGTTTGTTGTGCTCTACTTAATTAATAATTATTGATGAGAATACATACCATTTCTGATACATATTTGTGTGGTTTCGTTAATGAGCATGGTTCTTCGAACCATGAAAGTTTAAGGGCCCACACAGCATGCAGCGCTAGTCCATTCTTATGCCACACTAGTGTTGAACCGGACACATTCATGGATGCCTTCTGCTATGCCACCCATGGCCCTGATTGCATGTATCGAAATCTATGAACTGCTGGGTGGATTTTCTGCGCGTAAATGGACAAACGAAAATGGCCAACGACTTGTTGCAATGTGCTAAAATGTTAACCTTAAAATAATGTCAACGCATTTTGAAATCTTGGTGGGCAAATTTATTCAGGAATTTCAAATTGATCATGAAGCAATTTTATGCCACAACTTCGAAGAAATCTTAAATGTCCAAGTTAGGAAAGGAGCTAATATTGATTCTGACAATTATTTAAAGCGAATAAAAGTAAAACTTCAAACTCAAAAACTCTTCAGAACAAAAATACGTTATGCCAAATGTGACACCCAACAACAACAAGCGAACATAACAAAAGACAAATTCACAAATGGCAAAGTCTAAAAGAAAACTTCATCAAAACAAAAATCCGACAGACCACAAGAAACTACGAAAATGCCAAACTTTTAGAAATCGAAAAACGCTTCCAAAAGAACAATGAAAGAAACTTTTATAAAAGATTCAAAACAGAACTAACCGGTTATCAACCTCAAAATCTTTGTTTCAAATGATTTGGCTATATACGATCATTGTAAAGTACTTGATAATTATTTTGGAAAGCTATGAAAATGTACAGGACCTGCGAATAAATTCTAGCAACAGCAAAGCAGTAATGCCGTCTCTATCTCCAAAGAACGTGAGGAAATTGAAATAACTAAACAAAATAAGAGATTTAAAAACAATAAAGGGTCCAGAGAAGACGGTATAGCTGCAGAGATACTAAAATCAGGTGACCCTAACACTATAAAAGAGAACACTCAACTAATAGGACATATCCAGCAAACTGAGAAGATACCCGAGGTATGGAAAACTGCCCTAATTCATCCATCGCATAAAAAGTGGACAGAACCGATGTTAATAATTAACGAGGAAACTCTTCTCCAGGTAACATACAAAATGAAATTGAAAAGTTTACTTGATAGAACCTAAGAGCAGTTAGAGCCTGAAACTGGTGAATACCATGCAGGCTTTAGAGCAAACAGATCCTGTTCGGTAAAAATTCTTATCACCATCATCATCATCATCATCATTTAAGAGTGATTATGTCTTTCAGCGTTCAGTCTGGAGCATAGCCCCCCTTATAAAATTCCTCCATGATCCCCTATTCAGTGCTAACATTGGAGCCTCTTCTGATGTTAAACCTATTACTTCAAAATCATTCTTAGCCGAATCCAGGTATCTTCTCCTTGGTCTGCCCCGACTCCTCCTACCCTCTACTGCTGAACCCATGAGTCTCTTGGGTAAACTTGCTTCTCCCATGCGTGTAACATGACCCCACCATTTAAGCCTGATCGCCCTGACTGCTACATCATTCCCAGTTTTTCTTTGATTTCTTCATTGTGGACACCCTCCTACCATTGTTCCCATCTACTAGTACCTGCAATCCCATCCTAGCTACTTTCATATCCGTAACCTCAACCTTGTTGATAAGGTAACCTGAATCCACCCAGCTCTCGCTCCCATACAACAAAGTTGGTCGAAAGATTGAACGGTGCACAGATAACTTAGTCTTGGTACTGACTTCCTTCTTGCAGAAGAGAGTAGATCGTAGCTGAGCGCTCACTGCATTAGCCTTGCTACACCTTGCTTCCAGTTCTTTCACTATGTTGCCATCCTGTGAGAATATGCATCCTAAGTACTTGAAACCGTCCACCTGTTCTAATTTTGTTTCTCCTAGTTGGCACTCAATCCGTTTATATTTCTTTCCCACTGACATTACTTTCGTTTTGGAGATGCTAATCTTCATACCATAGTCCTTACATTTCTGATCTAGCTCTGAAATATTACTTTGCAAACTCTCAATCGAATCTGCCATCAAAACTAAGTCATCTGCATATACAAGACTGCTTATTTTGTGTTCACATATCTTAATCTCACCCAGCCAGTCTATTGTTTTCAACATATGATCCATAAATAATATGAACAACAGTGGAGACAGGTTGCAGCCTTGTATTACCCCTGAAACTACTCTGAACCATGACCTCAATTTACCGTCAACTCTAACTGCTGCCTGACTATCCATGTAAAGACCTTTAATTGCTTGCAAATGTTTGCCTCCTATTCCATAATCTCGTAGAACAGATAATAACTTCCTCCTAGGAACCCGGTCATATACCTTTTCCAGATCTATAAAGCATAGATACAATTCCATGTTCCACTCATAACACTTCTCCATTATTTGCCATAAGCTAAAGATCTGGTCGTGACAACCTCTAAGAGGCCTAAACCCACACTGATTTTATCCAATTGGTCCTCGCACTTTCCTTTCAACAATACCTGAGAAGATTTTACCCACAACGCTGATTAAAGAGATACCTCTGTAGTTGTTACAATCTTTTCTTTTTCCATGTTTAAAGATTGGTGTGATTACTGCTTTTGTCCAGTCTGATGGAACCTGTCCCGACTCCCAGGCCATTTCAATTATCCTGTGTAGCCATTTAAGACCTGACATTGCTCTGTATTTGATGAGTTCCGGCTTAATTTCATCCACCCCAGCTGCTTTATTGCACTGCAATCTATTGACCATTTTCTCCACTTCCTCAAATGTGATCCTATTTCCATCATCATTCCTATCCCATTCTACCTCGAAATCTGAAACATTGCTGATTGCATTTTCGCCTACATTGAGCAAGTCTTCAAAATATTCCCCCCATGTGCCCAAGGCATCCACAGGAATCACCACCAGTTTTCCTGACCTGTCCAAAATACTTGTCATTTCCTTCTTACCTCCCTTTCGAAGACTGCTAATTACACTCCAGACTGGCTTTCCAGCAGATTGACCCATAGTCTCCAACCTGTTTCCAAAGTCTTCCCAAGATTTCTTCTTGGATGCTGCAATTATCTGTTTGGCTTTGATTCTTTCTTCAACATAACTTTCTCTGTCTACCTGAGTTCTAGTATGTAGCCATTTGTTATACGCCTTCTTTTTCCTTTTACAAGCTGCCTTGATGTGTCATTCCATCAAGCTGTTTGCTTCATACTACTTTTACACACTACTGTTCCAAGACATTCTTTAGCCACTTCTAGTACTGTGTCCCTGTACCTTGTCCATTCCTTTTCCAGTGACTGTAATTGACTACATTCAACTAACTGGTACCTTTCTGAGATCGCTGTTATGTACTTGTGCCTGATTTCCTTATCCTGAAGTTTCTCCACTCTGATCCTCCTACATATGGACCTGACCTCCTGCACTTTCGGCCTCACAATCCCAATTTCACTGCAGATTAAATAATGATCAGTGTCACCAAAGAATCCCCTGAATACACGTGTGTCCCTCACAGCCTTCCTGAATTCCTGATCTCTTATTATATAGTCAATGACAGATCTGGTTCCCCTGCCTTCCCAAGTATAACAGTGAATGTTCTCATGTTTAAAAAAGGAGTTTGTGATTACTAAGCCCATACTGGCACATAAATCCAAGAGTTGTTTCCCGTTCCTGTTGGCCTCCATATCCTCTCCAAATTTACCCATAACCTTTTCATACCCTTCTGTTCGATTTACAATCCTGGCGTTAAAATCACCCATGAGCAGAACACTGTCCTTGTGCTACACATCACAACTACATCACTGAGTGCCTCATAAAAACTATCCATCTTATCTTGATCTGTCCTTTCACAATGCGAATATACTGACACGATCCTAATTTTCTTGCTAGACACTGTCAAATCTATCAACACCAGTCGTTCGTTTACATACCTTATTGCAACTACGCTGGGTTCCATTTCTTCCCTGATGTAAAGCCCTACACCCCATTGTGCTATTCCTGCATTGACTCCTGACAGGTAGACCTTGTATTCCCCCACTTCCTCTTCTTTCTCACCCCTTACCCGAATGTCACTAACAGCTGAAACGTCCAGCCCCATCTTACTTGCAGCCTCTGCCAGCTCTACCTTCTTCCCAGAGTAGCCCCCAATTGATATTAATGGCTCCCCATCTCATTACCATTTGTTTTCCAAGTGGTATCTTAGGAGCCCCTGGTTCGTCAGTTAGAGGTGGGACTCCGTCACCTCCAAAGGTCTGAGGCATTTTGCTCTGATTGTTGCCAGCATCATATTTAAAGTACCAGGGAAGCAGGTTGATAGCCTTACTTGCCTCGAGTCCCATTGGGTTTTACCCCTAACGGCTGAGGGACTAACCGGTGGATTTGGTAGTCTTTGCCGTATGAGCACAAAGGTGACCACGACTCAGAATATGTCCGAGATGCCCAGCCTTATTCGAAAGTAACTGGTATGCCGACTGTCGGGACCACTTACTTGGCCACTCATACGTTGCCCGTGGTTCATGAACTAGGACATGACTACAGGAACCCACACCATGAATCACAAAAAATTCTTTATTTCAAATTAATCATTGGGCACCAAAGGATTTCTAGTAACAATATTTATGTACATTTGTGGATTTTAAAAAGGCTTACGACTCAGGTGGTTTTGAATCTCTTTTCCAAATTGTAAAGGAACAACGGCTAGATAATAAAACTTGAACACTGATTAAGAACACGTTAACAGACACTAACTCTAAGGTTAAACTAATGGGAGAAATTTCTGAAGCATTTGATATAAACACTGGTGTTAGACAGGGAGGTAAACACTCCGTATTACTGTTTAAATTTGTTTTAGAAAAAGTAATTACAGAATGGCTACAGCAAAAGTCAAGTCAAAATATAGATCAGTCAATCAAGTTAGGTTGAAGTAATATTAGAGTAGATTGTCTCGCCTTTTTAGATGATTGGTTCAAATGGCTGTGCGCTTCTAGGGGCTCCAGTCCGGAGCCGCGCTGCTGCTACGGTCGCAGGTTCGAATCCTGCCTCGGGCATGGGTGGGTGTGATGTCCTTAGGTTAGTTAGGTTTAAGTAGTTCTAAGTTCTAGGCGACTGATGACCACAGCAGTTTAGTCCCATAGTGCTCAGAGCCATCAAATGGCTCTGAGCACTATGGCACTTAACATCTATGGTCATCAGTCCCCTACAACTTAGAACTACTTAAACCTAACTAGCCTAAGGACAGCACACAACACCCAGTCATCACGAGGCAGAGAAAATCCCTGACCCCGCCGGGAATGGAACCCGGGAACCCGGGCGCGGGAAGCGAGAACGCTACCGCACGATCACGAGCTGCGGACTTTGTAGATGATCTGGTAGTTTCAACTAGAGATATTACCACACCTCAAAAACAAAATGAAATACTTAAACAAGTTGCGGAAAAAGCAGCTGCAAACGAAGTTCGCTGTCAAAATATGGCAACTGTATTTAGATTAACACAAAATATTTATAATAGAAAATCACTTTCCAAGTTCAGTAAACTTAAGTATTACAACATTGTAATCCAGCCTGAATATCTTTATGGAGCAGAAACCTTAAATAGAATGTGGGATGTTGCAGAAATTCAAAAGAAAGGAAAGTAATTAGGAAAAAATTAGGCCCCAGAGTTACTGATGGAGAAACTTACAGGCTGAGAAGTAATACGGAAATACAAGAATACATAGACATTTTACGAACTTATGATAAGTATGACACCCACTAGGTTGACAAAACAAACAGTAGAATTCTACGAAAGCAGTAGTAAGGCCGAAACTCAGGCAATTAAATAGATCGCTGAGATTAAAGAGGATCTTAAAGCAGCCAATATAACACAGGCGGACGTTACAGACAGAGAAAGATTAAGACAAAAATATTTGATTGGAAAGTTCGTCAGAGTGACTTAGAAAAACGACTGGAACACCTGGGTCTGACGAAAGAAAGAGATTTCATTCTGAAAGGATGAAACAAATTTGGACACAAGGGAGGCCAATCAGCAAAAGCGCACTGAGTGATTGTACCTCGCATGGTCTTATTGGGCCTATTCGTGAACAGTAATAACAAGAGTAGTCTCATACTGAAGAAGAAACAATTTACTTAGCATATCACTCTTTGAGTTCTTAAAGGACTTCTCGACTGAGAATGTCAATTATCCACTAACTCATCAGACTTTACAAGCCTTAAGAGATCAAATATTGCCAGTATGTATTTTTTATTATCTTCCTAAGGCGTGCTGCGCCGGATAGAAGCGCGGTCTAAGGCGACTTCTCACGGTCCGTGCGACTCCCACAGTCGGAGGTTCGAGTCCTCTCTCGGGCATGGGTGTGTGTGTTGTCCATGGCGTAAGTTAGTTTAAGTTAGATTAAGTAGTGAGTAGGCTCAGGGACGGATGACCTCAGAGGTTGGTCCCATCAAACCTTACCAAAAATTACCAATTATCCTAAGGCGTTTGGCAGGGTAGTTCAAGTCACACTTTACAAAAACTCAAGTCTTATGAAACTGATGGCTTTACAAATATCTGTCGAATCACACTGAAACGTGGTACTTAATGGAATTAGGAAAACGTGGAAGTGAGGGTCCACCAATATAACTTTCTTTTTACACAATCTGTTCATTTAACAATATATAACCATACATTTTCTGTTTACAAAATGAACAAATTTGCAAAATTCTTTTGACGCTAAACATTAAGATTAACAAGCTTTTTTAAAAGAAATCAGAACAGCGAACAGTATGACAATGATTTCAAGAAGGCCGGACCCGCAGTCCGCCTGTTATTGGGTAAAACAGCGGTGTTTACTACCGCACTGGACACCGTTGTTGAGAAGAGTGATGCAATTACTCAAAACAGATGACGTAACTTTTAATTTGGAAGCCGTATGTCGAAAGGTTCGGGGTTACGATGCGCACCTGTGCTTAAAGGTTAAACAGATTAGGAAACAATATGACAATGATAAGGCTTATTTCAAAGCAACCGACCGCTTAATTTCAGTCGGAAACAGAGGTTCGACTGGATCCCAACAAGTTCGTTTTGTAAATCTCATTTGACTAGAGCCCCGTTGACAGTTAGCTGTTAATATTTTCAAAGTTAAACTGATTGTCAGTTATTAAGACCCCTCTGAATTAACGTCTTAAAACATTATTTATGAACACTCATTACAAGAAAACACACTCAGCGGAAATAAAAGCTCCAGCAAAAATACACCAATAATTACAGGATCTTTCAAACACAGCAACGCACAGCTTAGTACAAAAAGTTGTCCAGATTATAACTAATGACTGAGAGAAGTAATTACAATCAATGTATTGAACCGGTTAACACTTATATCTAACCACAAAGGTACAAAGTTTAAAACAACAACTAGTGTCTTAATACAATACTAGGGTTTATATTTACGACCAAAGAGCCGAACGAGTAGAACTCTGAGGGTCGGGTACAAATCAGAAAATTATAAGGGCGGCAGGTGGACAATGACACATACCACCATGAGGATTACTGAATGTTCCTCCCCTTTATCAACAAGCAGTTCCATGGATCCACGGTGCGTCGCAGTGATTACTGAGTGATTCCGATGAAAGCCAGGTAGAAGAGAACAGCCAGGCCATGAGCGGTCGCCCGACATGAATGTTGACAATCAACCGACGGGATGTCACCCTCCAGCTTGTAGTCGACCCTGAACCCAGTGAAGTCCTCCGGTATCTTCACCAGGCGCCAGATATCTTTGAGCAGTTCGTGGCTTTGGCTGCCCGGACCTCATGACCACCTTTGGTCCCGACGCTACCACCAATACCCAAACTTCGTGCCTCCCTCTCGGGCCAGCGAACCCCGTATATATATCAGCAAGCAAGGACATTCTAATGTCACAATCCACAGACGCATCTCTTCCTCATAGATATTGCCAATGGGGCCGCAAGAGGCTTAGTCGATACCACACCTGAGTCTGTGGCGCCAGACAGAACATCTAACATTCTGCATGGTGCCTGTTTGTTCTATATCTTGTCTCCATACCACTTTCGCGCAACGATGCTCTGTGCGTGTTTTTTAGGGAATTGACTAGATTGATCCTGGGACCTGTTACTGGTAAGGAGACGCCAGACCACACATGACATGTAGAGTTCAGAAGAGTTCAGTGAGACTAGCGATGATATAACCAAATACTTAATGATTTCAACGTCAGCTCCACTGCACTCCCTGTAAAAGAATCTTAATATTAACTAAATTGAGTGGAAGGGGTTCAAGGCTTCCCTATTTTGAGTTAGCTGGTAAAATATCGTCGAAATAGCAGTTAAGTTTACCATTGGAAATTTTATTCTACTCACAAAACGTAGTTTATAAATTGCACTATTGATAAAAGGAAATGTTTTAATACAGGATGATAAAAACCAACTGCGTTTAACAAAAATATGAACGAATATTCCCTGAATGGGTTTCCAAGTTCTGCAATGGATCGAAGGATGACCTATGCCATATCACATCTATAATCTAGGTTTAAATTAAGTTTCACAAAAGAGAAAACTATCAAAATGGTCTACAGTGACCCTCAATTATCTTTAATTACTTATCTAACTTGTCGTAAATTGCAGTGGCTGATGTGGCTTCTCAATAACTATATAACAGAAAAATCATCACGTTTCAGATTTTAACTTACGTAGCAAATGTGAATACCATGAGTTTCAATTGACGATCGACACTAGTATTACGTAAAAAGGGGATGTAACAGATGAGACTTCTGCAGTTCTGAGTGAAGCCTTATGCGCTCAAAAATGCGGCATCGTGTGCATTCATTACCTTGTCGGTGTTTGTCAGGGGGCAATGGCTGGCCCAGCTCCATCCAGCTCGCCATCTTCCGAAGCAACTCTCTCCTAACTTCTCCTTACTACAATTTACCAAAGTTGGTTTAAAAAAACCAACCTGGCTGTGTTTTCATCTGACCAATCAGGGTCTCAATGTTAACCCTAAGCTCCGACCACAAAAATTCTGTCCATCCAATGAGAAACGTTATACTTTTCGTGGTGGGGCAATGTTTTTAAAGTTTGCAACATAACAGAGACAAGAAAAAGTCTCACGCTAAAACTTGCAGCTGGTGTGGTCCTTTTAGTGTTATCGTAAGATCTATACTGTTCTTCTGGAGGGCTCTAGCTTTTAACGTGGGGTGGGGGGTGATCCTAGCGGTTAGCTGGCGACGTGGGTGTCTGTCCCTTATCGTAGGGCCTTCCAGCGTAACACAGTTCTGCTCTTGGCTTCTGTTCTCATTTCTCTCCTCGGAACTGTTACACTAACAAATAAGAATTATTTCCAAGAATTGCTTTGACAAAGAAATATACATACACAAGTATTGAGATATTATCCTAACAAATGGTACAAATGTTTAAAAAAAGGGAAAACATCCAACAAGATAATTTTTTATAGTTTGTTTTTATAAGGAGAAAATAAGTAAAATATAGTTATTCTTTTATTTTTATGAGGAGAAAATAAGTGGCATATAGTTTTAGAGTTTATTGTGCCTTACTTTTGTTCTTTATATACTGTCCATTTCAGAACTAGTGACTTATTTTTATCGATAGTCTATTTTTTACTTAAGTCCATGTCAATGACTGTTATTTTATAGTTTATTAGCTATCTGGTGTGCTTAACTTATTTAGTTTCTCACACATATCTTTTGCACAATTCCTACATCACATAATTTGATTTCACATATTCACACAATCCTATGAATGTTTAAGCATGTGGTTGGCGACTGTTTTTGCACGAAGGTGATGGACTTGAGCGAGATGGATGTGGGCAAGTAATTGATGTACAGCTTCGTTCGTCGTTCCTTGTTGGCTTTGCAAGTGTGTGTTGCTGTTGTGGAGGTCCCATAATGGAATGGAGCTGCGAGTGCAGAATCTCGTGGTTTACTGGATTTGTATGCGTGAAAGTCATCGTTATGTGTCGCTGAAAGCGGTCGTTTTTCGTTGTAATACTTCGCAGACGACTAGTTTACAATAGGATAGGGATTTGGGAAGGTATGTCGTCTATTCTTCAACCATCTTCTTTCTTGGTCTCGATCTTGCAAATCTTCAGCTTCTGTTCTTCCTGCTTTTTCTCTGCTTCTTACTTGCTTCTTAGTTCTTCTCTGGGCTGGATACAGAAATATTTATTGATAACTAATTGCTTTGAAGTTCTTCTCTTAGTAACAGTTTGATAAATTGTTTGGGCATGTCAGTTTTACTTTGTGGAAGTTTTCTTCAGTCTCGTGCATCAGTGTGCTGTTTAATAGCAGTAGTGTGACTTTTACACATATTTTTTTGTCAGTGGTGGCTTGCCCAAGCGGTGTTCTCGTCGGGTTTTTTGCTCGCTCCACTGAGTCGGGGCGTTTGGAGAACCTTCTGGCGTTCAGTGTCCTGTCGTGTCTCTACAGGGTTCCGCCACTGTGTGGTTCCATGTTGTGTCCCAGCAGGTTTCCGCCACCCTGGGGTTCAGCTTCACAGCAGATTTATTTACTGCCCACTTCGGCTACAAGGGTCTTCTGTTGGTCTCACTGTCCTTTCCTTCTCTCAACACTTCTGCCTTGTAGGAATCGTGTCTTGCTAATTACGTCCTTTCCTTTCTTGATACTTCTTGCGTTTCAACTTGTGGGTCGTTGCATCTCGTCCTTGCTGGAGTTTTTAGAATGGTTCTTACAAAAAGTTTTACTTATAATCATCTAACATATGTCTAGTACCTATATTGTTTTACGCCTGCTTGAAAGCTTTACAAATTTTGGCGCCCTTTCCATGTTACAATTCTAAGATATTTTGAGTCTTAACGTCTACAAGAATCCACAAAATCGTTTTTAATTTTTGTGTAGTGTCGTGGTGTATAGCATTTTAGTATTTCATGCTGTTAGACTATCTACGCTTTATCCCTTCACCTTAATCTATGGTACTATTGGTGTTATTTTGGATTTGGTTTTTATTGAAACTACTTTCTTTTTCCCACCTTCCTCTCTCTTCATTCTTCTTTCTCCTGACGATCTTATCTGCTACATAATCTTGAAATATTGTGCTGATTGTTTACCAGTAATAAAATTAATCTCCAAACTTGTACTGAAAGTGTTTAATACTGACAGTCTTAGGTAAAAATACCTCTTCTTTATCTCGTAAAATACCCACTAATTCTCTTTTACTGTGTTCCGAAATACCTTGAACTTCTTGCAATTTTTCGTCGATTTCTTTATGGACTTCTAACATGAGTTGACTCGATTCCCCATTTTGTGCATACCATTCTAATTCTTCATCCTCTTTATCTCACGTCATTCTTAATTGTTTGTTTATAACTGGTATTTATTCTAATTTTAGCTTTTGCTCAAAGAGAAGTGTGACATTCCCGAATGTTAGGCTACCTTTCCCCATATCTGTTATCACTCGTCTCTCATTTAAAAAATCTGCACCTATAATCAAATCTACCATTAGTTTAGGTATAATCACAAAGTTGGCTTCGATCTTTTGACCTTGACACGAAAGAGTTAACCTTGTTTGTCTCGTAACTTCCGCAGCATTGTTTCTAATAGGACCTCTTACTTTAATCTTACGTATTTTCAGAACTGGCAATTCCTCATTGGCATTACACTGCATGAATAAATTTTCTGAGATCGCAGTCAGTTCACTTTCGCTATCAATTACAATATTGACTGGGATATGCTTTACCATGGCCTTCACAATTGGTTGAATTTGAAAGGGTTGGTTCTGTTCTTCTTCAACGAATCCTCCACTGAATCATACATGAGTCTTTTTAGGAATTTCCATTGTGAATTCAAACTTCGACTGCTACTTCTCTCTCTTTTATTTCCTCTTCTCTATTTCTTCCTTCATTTACGCATTCTTCAACATCCTCTACTTTTTCCTCATCCTCGTCTATCTCCTCCATCTTCGTCACTACTTCCACATAATCGGATCAAAATGCTCTAATTATCGCTTCATAACTTCCTTCATTATATGCGTTGGGTTGTGTGCCCATTCGTAACTTATTTTCAACTTCTGTCGACTGCGCATTATCCTCATTGAATTCGCTTTCCCTGGTTTCCATCTCAAATAGCTCTGCAATACTCATTACTTCGTCCTTTCCTCCTACATTCGTTGTGCATGCCTCTGGTAATTCATCTTCCTTGTCAGTATTCTCCCAATCAATTTCGTCCCAACACGATATTGTTATTTTCTTGTCTTCGTTTTCATCTGGTCCCTGCAGATTTGTTTCTTCCTTCTTCTCTTCTCGTGATAAGATTTTTACTTCTCTGTTCAAGGTGCTGCAATTGTCCTGGGTCGGTGCGTCATTCTCTTTGGCATGGGCGCTTAGCTGTCAATTCGAACGTTTATCGGTGTTTGGTGGTCCTACCTCCACCTATTCTATCTGTATTCTCTTTTCTTGTTCAGCTTGTTGATACTGGTTTCTTTGTTGATAATTTGTCGGTCTACTGGTTCTCCAGTACCCGTTCCGGTTGTCGTTATTCCCTCTGTAATAGTTGTTGCCGTTCCTTTGTGAATTATAGTTTTTGCCATATTCTCTTTTAAATCCATAACCGGTTCTTAATTGAAATCTATTGTCGTTTCTTGGTGCGAAGTTATCACATGGTTCGTAATTATTGTTCCTTCGTACTGTGTCTTGTGGATTCCACTGCTTTTTGCTTTCGTTTTCACGTGCGCTTCGTCTTTTTCTTGCGTCATCTTCCGAAAATATGAACTCTACTTCCCTTAGAATATCTTTAAATGCTTCGACGTCATTGTCTCCGCGACCTACTAATGACTGCTGGTATTTCAATGGTAGCTTCATCGCGCATAATTTAATCAACTCTCCGTCACTGTATGGTACATCTAAGCGTTGATTTTTCTTTGCCATTAATTCGTAAAATTTCACGGGACTCTTCTCTCCTGAATTTTCAAAATATGGGTTCTGTAATAATTCGTACTTCACTCTGTTCTGTGCTTCGCTAGACCAATATTGTGAGAGAAACTTCTCTCTGAAATCTTCGTATGATCGGCATGTCGCTGCAACATTCTGCATGGATTCTGCGACTGTTCGTGACATGAGTGCACATATAAAGTCTAATTTGTGTGCTAGCGTCAAGTGTTCTGGTAATCCTACTCGGAATTGATCAATAAAAGTTCGTCGATGTAATGAGTTTCCTTCTCGAAAGTGCTGAAATTTTCTGACTGTGAGGAAATGATCGTTGTCGTACTTCGTCATAGTTCCATATGAAATTCGCGATTCTTCGCCACTTTTGTTTTTGATCATTTCTCCCGTCGTTCTTTCCGGTTGTGGTAGATCCATTGGATATTGTCCACTGTAACTTTCGCCTACCCTTGCGTAGTATCGTTGGAGTGGTACGCAAAAATTTTCTTCCATCGGTTGTGAACGTGTAGCTGAATGCATTGCACTGTACTCTTCGCGACCTGGCTTTCCATTGTCAGGTATTGGTTCGGTATCTTGTCTGGCTAACCTTGCTGCTTCATTGCACGATCCAAACTGTCTTGAAACATACATTTGTGGTTCGGCACGTGTTTGTGATGACGTTTGTTCACCATAATTTCGAAACGTGTTTGTTGCTGTGCAGGCTGTCTGATATCACATATGTTACTTTCCGCCTGTGATTGGAATCGCAAATGCGTAATATCTTCGTTAATTGATTGTTTTTCCGGTGCTGTTACAGATTCGGATGTGGTTGCAGACTCTGTGCTTGTTCGATCCTGTTCACTACGCTCTTCAATGGTTTGCAACAACTCTGTTCACAATTTCTAAAATTGTCGCTTCGTTTGCGCTTCTATTTTGATTATGCGGTTATCATATCCTTTCAGCGCTGCTTTTGTGATACGTTTGT
The DNA here is from genome assembly GCF_023864345.2 of Schistocerca serialis cubense. Classification (NCBI taxonomy): domain Eukaryota; kingdom Metazoa; phylum Arthropoda; class Insecta; order Orthoptera; family Acrididae; genus Schistocerca; species Schistocerca serialis. The sequence goes on from NC_064642.1 coordinate 175,262,151, forward strand.
GTAACACACTGCTTTCAACAACTTCACTCGCGGTACCTGCTGCTTGTCTAGTAATTTCGTCTATCTGTTTCTCTAGTTTCTTGACTTCTCCCTGGGTGTTGTTACGTAATGTTTTGATCTCGTCATGAATGTCATTACGCAATGTTTGTACGTCCGCTTGTACCTTGTCAATGTCTGTTCTCAATTGATTGTGACCTGTTATTAAGTTTCCTATCACGTCTCGAGATTCTTTTGCCTCGTCTTCAATATGACTTAGGTGTAACTGAATTTTTTTGTTTTGTTCTTTAATCGCACGCATTTGTCTCGTGGTTTCTGCATTCTGAATTTGAATTTGGTTCGCTATGTCTTTATTTTGCGTTGTCGTGGTTTCCGTAATTTGTTGTAATAATTCTGCCAGATTGGTGGGTCCTATTGCGTTTTATTCCGACGTCCTACACTCTGTACTTGAGCCCAAGTGGTGGTTCGCAACCGATTGCATTGAATTGTGCTGTGACACGTTTCTGCTCGCATTCCTTGTACTCTGTGGTGAGGGAGCTCTGATTACTTGTACTATGTGTTCTACATATTCAAGACGCAAGTTAGAATCCTCATCGGCTGTCTCTCTACTTTCCTGCTCCTCTGTCGTATGCTTACTTATGTTTTCTATGCCTTGACGTACATTATCCTCGTTATGGTGCGTTATATGTCCTATTTCTCGCGATACTGCATCGTCTGTTATACTGTCCTCTATTCTCTGTCCATTTTCATGCTGGGTCTCTACCTCAATTTGATCAAGGTCTCGATCTGCCATTGATAATCTTTCCGAATCCCTTATTTTCTGTTTTAAAAGCAATTCACGCGCCCTACTTCGAGTCAACATGCGCTCATACGATCTCACGCGTTTAATAAACTTTTTGTTCACACGACTTGACACTTACTATACCCAAGACTGACAATCCATTCACTTACTTGTTGGGTCAGAACCAACTTGTCAACGATGTATCCGCCACCTGTGCGCTTGCATTGAGGAGAAAACTTAATTCTAACAATTTTTAAAATTCATAACTTAATTATGCTATTGTCTCTGCTAGAATGTCGCACTTTTTATTGAATACTTTATTACTATCTATCGGTTCAGCTACTGTTTTCAACTATTTATGCCTTTAAAAAAAAATTTTATTATGCAAATTTTTTAACGGGATATTTTTCTGACCTAGTTAGGCATGTGGTCGACCTTCAATCATGGTATTTTACCATCCTGGCAGGATCGACATTTTCTAACATTCTGCGTGGTGTCTGTTCTATAACGTGTCTCCCTATCACTTTCGCGCAACGACGCTCTGTGCGTGTATTTTAGGGAATTAACTAGTTTGAACCTGGGACCTGTTACTGGTAAGGAGACGCCAGACCACACATGACATGTAGAGTTCAGAAGAGTTCAGTGAGACTAGCGATGATATAACCAAATACTTAATGATTTCAGCGTCAGCTCCACTGCACTCCCTGTAAAAGAATCTTAATACTAACTAAATTTAGTGGAAGGGATGCAAGGCTTTCCTATTTTTAGTTAGCTGGTAAAATAACGTCGAAAAAGCATTGGAAATTTTATTCTACTCACAAAACATTGTTTATAAATTGCACTGTTGATGAAAGGAAATGTTTTAATACAGGATGATAAAAACCGACTGTGTTCAACAAAAATGTGAACGAATATTCCGTGAATGGGTTTCCAAGTTCTACAATGGATTGAAGGATGACCTATGCCGTATCACAACTATAATCTAGGTTTAAATTAAGTTTCACAAAAGAGAAAACTATCAAAATGGTCTACAGTGACCCTCAATTATCTTTAATTACTTGTCTAACTTGTCGTAAATTACAGTGACTGATGTGGCTTCTCAATAACTATATAACAGAAAAATCATCACGTTTCAGATTTTAACTTACGTAGCAAATGTGAATACCATGAGTTTCAATTGACGATCGACTCTAGCATTACATAAAACGGGAATGTAACAGATGAGACTTCTGCAGTTCTGAGTGAAGCCTTATGCGCTCAAAAATGCGGTATCGCGTGCGTTCATTACCTTGTCGGTGTTCGTCAGGGGGCAGCGGCCGGCGCAGCTCCATCCAGCTCGCCGTCTTCCGAAGCAACTCTCTCCTAACTTCGCCTTACTACAATTTACCGACGTTGGTTTAAAAAAACTATCTGGCTGTGTTTTCATCTGACCAATCGGGGTCTCAATGTTAACCTTAAGCTCCGCCTACAAAAATTCTGTCCATCCAAAGAGAAATGTTATACTTTTCGTGGTGGGGCAATGTTTTTAAAGTTTGCAACGTAACAGAGACACGAAAAAGTTTCACGCTATAACTTGCAGCTGGTGTGGTCCGTTTAGTGTTATCGTAAGATCTATACTGTTCTTCTGGAGGACTCTGTCTTTTAACATGGGCTGGGAGGTGGTCCGGACGTAACAGAGACGCGAAAAAGTCTTACGCTAAAACTTGCGGTTGGGGTGGCCCTTTTTGTGTTATCGTAAGATCTATACTGTTCTTCTGGAGGGCTCTAGCTTTAACATGGGCTGGCGGGTGGTCCTAGCGGTTAGCTGGCGACGTGGGTGTCCGTCCCTTATCGTAGGGCGTTCCAGCTTAACACGGTTCTGCTCTCGGTTTCTGTTCTCGTTTCTCCCCTCGGAACTGCGTCTGTCTCACGGTGGGAAGGTATGACATGCATTTAGGCATTCTTGTGTTAGTCTGTGGTATTCCGTTTGCTCACTCGTTACTCGTATTACTTTGGTTAATTTAATGTCACTATCTATTCGGAGCTATGTGACATACTACTGGATTTGCCTATCATGTCAGGGTTTTCATGGAAGGTGTTGGATTAGCCTGACACCTTACAAACAGTCTACTAATTCAATGGTGCCGCAGCTCAACCTCCCCCTCTCAAACTTGAACAAGCCCCGCTCGGAGCTAAGAACATCTCACTCCGCTGAAACGTTTAATCTGACTGAGATGAATCCTTATGAGCTTCGCCTGTCCTGTGTCGCTTACCAAAAGATTGACCATGCTTAAAATTTTGACAGTGGAATATGGCCCCAGGAAACGCGGGGCAGCTTCCCTAAGCGTTTATCCCGGAAAGTCCGCCCACGAACGTTCCTGATTTAGTCAAGATTCCCTATCTTCCCTTGAAAGGGTCGTCTGTTTCTGTTATAGCGACAGACGACGACGATCCTGAGCCTTCCTAAAATTTGCCCGAGCTCGCCCCCATTTCTTCCTAAGACGCTCTTCAGTGATAGATGGAGATAAAAGATCTCCCATAAATTGGAGAATGGGGAATTCATAGGATATGAGAGTATTATGCTACCCGGGATGGCCTGGGATGCTTCATGGCGCGCGGAGTTAAACGCTTAGTTTAACAAAGGCAAGGTGGTATCCAACTTCTTGGGCCATTTATGGCGGTAAATAATCAACGTTGACTTCAAGTTGCGGTTAATCCTCTCAGCAAAGGAAGCCTGAGGATAATGAGGTGTAGTGGTAAAATGTTTTATCCCACTGTCAAAACATAATTGTGTAAACGACCTTGCCACAAAGGCATGACCGTTATCGGTAACCAACGCCCGTGGTGGGCTCAACCACCTAAATATGTTAGAAACATGAGAGATGGAGATAAGAGCGGTCACAGTCCGGCTGGGAATCAACCCAACGAACGTACAAAAGGCGTCCACCACTACGAGAATATAAGAATTGTCTTCTTTCGTTAGGGAAAGCGGGTCCACATCAACAACAAACAATTTCTCCAACGGATACTCTTCCCGTTCCAACTGCAGCAATACCCTCGCCAGGGCGTTAGGTGGTTTTCCATTCTTACAATCTTGGCATTCTTTGACTAAATCTCTAACGTGTTTATAAAGTTTCGGCCAGGTCAGCTGCTCCTTAACGTTATCTAAGGTTTTATACAGCCCTAACTGCCCTACTACTGGAGATCCATGGAAGTATCGGAAGACGGGAATAACTAAGATTCGTGGGGGACAAATTCTAGCTTCTCCAGATCTACCCCTGCGGTTACACAGAATTCCGTTCTTCGTATGTCACAGGATTCCTGTGCATCTAGTATTTGCTCCCTGAGCCCCCCCCCCCCCCCCAATGGGTCTTGTTCGGTTTTCAAATTATTAAATAGTGGGGCTACCCTAGTACGGATCGTAGATATTAGGTGACTGTCTGGCGCTTCCTCATCAAGCTCGTGCTGTTGCAACATCCTGCTAAGGACGACAGTAACCTGATTATGAGATCCCTTAAGGTGCCGAACCTTAAAATCGGAAGCCGAAATGCTGACCGCCCATCTCTGGATACGCCCTGTCTTCCTAGGACGAGCTAGGACCCAACGAAGGACCCTATTATCCGTCTCTAGGTCAAATTCACGATGTTCGAGACAGAACCGACATTTTTCCGGGGCAAATAACACAGCTAACACTTGGCTCACATATACCGAGTAATTGAGCTCAGGCCCCTCCAGACTTAGGGAAGCAAATGATAACGGACGCCTGATATCTTGATCTTCCTGTAAAAGAACTACGACCACACCAGTACTACAAGCATCAGTCTCGACCACAAATCTTTTCTTAAAGTCGGGTACTGCTAAAACCGGTGGGTTGGTAATTGCAGTTTGAATTTCTTCAAAGGCTAAGTGCTGAATTTCACCCTGACTTTCACCCCAAACGAATTTCGCATTATTTCTGCGTAGCCAATTTAAGGGAGCTGCAAGTTGCGCAAAGTTTGGAACTAACCTGCGGAAATAATTAGCCATTCCTACAAATCGGGCAACCTCCCTCTTATTTCGTGGCTGCGGAAAATTCCTCAACGCCTTGGTGCGTTCCTGATCAATGCTAATTCCGTCTCCGGACACCAAGTGACCCAAAAATGACACTTGGCTCTTAGCCAAAGTTATTACTCCTGGGCCTAATAGTACCTTCTGGACGTGCTCTAAATGCCCTTCAAAGGAGGCACTAAATATTATCACATCGTCCAAATACACTCCTGGAAATGGAAAAAAGAACACATTGACACCGGTGTGTCAGACCCACCATACTTGCTCCGGACACTGCGAGAGGGCTGTACAAGCAATGATCACACGCACGGCACAGCGGACACACCAGGAACCGCGGTGTTGGCCGTCGAATGGCGCTAGCTGCGCAGCATTTGTGCACCGCCGAAGTCAGTGTCAGCCAGTTTGCCGTGGCATACGGAGCTCCATCGCAGTCTTTAACACTGGTAGCATGCCGCGACAGCGTGGACGTGAACCGTATGTGCAGTTGACGGACTTTGAGCGAGGGCGTATAGTGGGCATGCGGGAGGCCGGGTGGACGTACCGCCGAATTGCTCAACACGTGGGGCGTGAGGTCTCCACAGTACATCGATGTTGTCGCCAGTGGTCGGCGGAAGGTGCACGTGCCCGTCGACCTGGGACCGGACCGCAGCGACGCACGGATGCACGCCAAGACCGTAGGATCCTACGCAGTGCCGTAGGGGACCGCACCGCCACTTCCCAGCAAATTAGGGACACTGTTGCTGCTGGGGTATCGGCGAGGACCATTCGCAACCGTCTCCATGAAGCTGGGATACGGTCCCGCACACCGTTAGGCCGTCTTCCGCTCACGCCCCAACATCGTGCAGCCCGCCTCCAGTGGTGTCGCGACAGGCGTGAATGAAGGGACGAATGGAGACGTGTCGTCTTCAGCGATGAGAGTCGTTTCTGCCTTGGTGCCAATGATGGTCGTATGCGTGCTTGGCGCCTTGCAGGTGGGCGCCACAATCAGGACTGCATACGACCGAGGCACACAGGGCCAACACCCAGCATCATGGTATGGGGAGCGATCTCCTACACTGACCGTACACCACTGGTGATCGTCGAGGGGACACTGAATAGTGCACGGTACATCCAAACCGTCATCGAACCCATCGTTCTACCATTCCTCGACCAGCAAGGGAACTTGCTGTTCCAACAGGACAATGCACGTCCGCATGTATCCCGTGCCACCCAACGTGCTGTAGAAGGTGTAAGTCAACTACCCTGGCCAGCAAGATCTCCGGATCTGTCCCCCATTGAGCATGTTTGGGACTGGATGAAGCGTCGTCTCACGCGGTCTGCACGTCCAGCACGAACGCTGGTCCAACTGAGGCGCCAGGTGGAAATGGCATGGCAAGCCGTTCCACAGGACTACATACAGCATCTCTACGATCGTCTCCATGGGAGAATAGCAGCCTGCATTGCTGCGAAAGGTGGATATACACTGTACTAGTGCCGACATTGTGCATGCTCTGTTGCCTGTGTCTATGTGCCTGTGGTTCTGTCAGTGTGATCATGTGATGTATCTGACCCCAGGAATGTGTCAATAAAGTTTCCCCTTCCTGGGACAATGAATTCACGGTGTTCTTATTTCAATTTCCCGGAGTGTAATTGAAGACACATTTAAACTTTAAATCACCTAAAATTTTATCCAATAAACGGGATAAAACTCTGCACCGGTTGACAAACGAAATGGAACCCGGTTAAACTCATATAAATTCCAATCCATGGCGAAGGCGGAGAGACTCTTAGATTTCTCCGTAAAGGGTATCTCGTAATATGGCTAATAAAGAACTAACACCGTAAACCAAGATGCTCCAGAAAACCAGGTGAAACAGTTGTGGAGATCAGGCAGTGGCACTGATTCGAAAATTACCTTTTTATTGAGAAGCCTGTAATCAACCACAGGCCGGAAATCCTGTCCGTGATCATTAGGTTTAAAAAAAAAATGGGGAAAGCATATGGGGGAGGAGGACGGTCTTATGACTCCGTCTTTTAACAATCCTTCAATTTTGTGCCGCAGTATCTTTATCTTAGGTGGTGACAAGAGATATGGATACTGATGAACTGGCACGTCATCCATGACACGAATATGGTACCTAATGTCGTCCAAAAAGTTCACTTAACTGTTTCCCTTGGAGACTAGAGAAGTAGTCTAACCCAAGCAGGCACGTGTTACTACTGGTGTCACGTCCCATCCCCACATGGTCACATGGACAAACGCCTATTCGATTGTTGGGGGAAAATCTGAAGTAAAATGTCCGAGTGCCAAAATTTAACACCATACCGGTGTTACGGATGAAATCATGCCCTAGAATTAAGTCAGGGAGCAGTCCCTTAACTTATAAAAACTTGACAGGCCATGGAAATTCATACTCGGGAAGATTTCCCCGCACTTCCCAGCGCAGAGGTAACTCGACATCACTCAATCGCGGGACGTACTGGAGATAACCTACTTAAGTGTGCATATTCAATAAACGAGTCGCAATTAAGGAGTGACACAGAGCTGCCTGAATCTAGTAGCCCACGCAACGGTTCATGCCCTATAGCCGCACAAACAAATGGCAAGATACGCGTGGTTGCTGCCTGTGTACGACTCACCACACCTGTCTCCGAGGATGCGACCGCGCCCCAGCCTGGCGTCGTCTCTCAGCGCGAAGCATCCGTGGAACCGGGCATCCTCGTACTAAATGGTCACGTGCGACGCATCTAAAACAAGCCCCTGATTTCATTGACAATTCCCGAATACTATTTATGAGACACATCATCGAATTAGGGAGGCGGGCAAAATATTCCCCAGACTGATCACTTGGACTTCGGGTGACGGATCCACATTCGGGCAGTGGATTGTCAGATACACATCGATTGTTATTTGTATCAGCCACGGTTCCTAAGTCAAAAGCTGCAGTTTGTATTTGAAAATGAAACAAAAGGTTATTTAACTGAATGACACGTGCTAGCTGCTCAGGGTTTGGTTCTAGAAGATTAAGATTCAATGGCTCTGAGCACTATGGGACTCAACTTCTGAGGTCATCAGTTTCCTAGAACTTAAAACTACTTAAACCTAACTAACCTATGGACATCACACACATCTATGCCCGGTCGCTCGGTTCCAGACTGTAGCACCTAGAACCGCTTGGCCACCCCTGCCGGCAAGATTAAGATCGTTTACTCCATTGCCCAGGTGGAGTAATTGTGCATGAATGCGCTTCACCAGCCTCAAGTTTGGTTGACTATTTTGGAGAAAGCAGAGATTTTCTTGTAACTGATTCAATCCTATCATGATAGTCTCTAAATTTTGGCTTGCCTCGCCAACCGTGCTGACAGAAACGAAGAGCGGTGCTGACACCTCTGCCCGTAGCCTGGCTGCCAGTCCCCCACCTTTCCCTGAACATTTTGTTACCTAATGTTCAGTTCATACTCGATCTGATCCCAATTTAGATACGAAATACCGGCACACTGACGTGGATCCATGGTGCGGCTGAAGACAAAAGAATAATTAGACAATGCCCCAAAAGAGTAAAGTAGAAAATTTAAAATGAAGCAGGTTGCGTGGCATAACTAACGGGTCAACAACTGCGCTTTGCTGTCAATGAAAAGTGGTACTTACTGGAATTAAGGAAAACACGGAAGCGGGGACCCACCAATATAATTTTCTTTACACACAATCTGTTTATTTAACAATATATAACCATAAATTTTCTGTTTACAAAATGAACAAATTTGCAAAGTTCTTTTGTCATTAAACCTTAAGATGAATAAGTTTTGGCAAAAAAAAAAAATCAAACGAAGAGCTGTGTTGACAATTATTATAAGACGGCCGGCCCTGCAGCCCACCCTTTATCGGGTGAAACAGCGGTGTTTAGTACCGCGCTGGACGCAGTCCCTCTTATTGAAAATGATCAAATGTGTGCGAAATCATATGGGACTTAACTGCTAAGGTCATCAGTCTCTAAGCTTACACACTACTTAACCTAAATTATCCTAAGGACAAACACACACAACGATGCCCGAGGGAGGACTCGAACCTCCGCCGGGACTAGCCGCACAGCCCTCTTATTAAATGCCCTTCTGCAGCACATGAAAACTATATAAGCACAGTTGATGACAAGAGTAATGCAGTTACTCAAAACAGATGACGTAACTTTTTATTTGGAAGCTGTATGTCGGAAGGTTCAAAAATGGTTCAAATGGCTCTGAGCACTATGGGACTTAACATCTATGGTCATCAGTCCCCTAGAACTTAGAACTACTTAAACCTAACTAACCTAAGGACATCACACAACACCCAGTCATCACGAGGCAGAGAATATGTCGGAAGGTTCGGGGTTACTATGCGCACCTGTGGTTAAAGGTTAAACAGATTAGGAAACAATATGACAATGATAAGGCTTACTTAAATCAACTAGCTTCTTAATTTCAATCGGAAACCGAAGTGCGACTGGATCCCAACAAGTCCCTTTGGGCAATCTTATTTGACTAGAGCCCGGTCACAGTTGGCTGTTAATATTTTCAAAATTAAACTGATTGTCAGTTATTAAGACCCCTCTGAAGGAACGTCTCAACCCATTACTTGTGAAGACTCATTGCAAGAGAACTCACTCAGCGGAACCACAAAATCCAGCAAAAATGCACCAATAATGACAGGGTCTTTCAAACACAGCAACACACAGCTTAGTACAACAGGTTGTTCAGATTATAACTAATGACTAAGAAATGCAATTACAATCAAAGAATTGAACCAGTTATTATCTAAATCTAGCCACAAGGTTCCTCTCTTATTAACAGCAACCTGTGCCTTAGTATAATTGTTCCGGCTGTATTTACGACCAGGAGCTGATTCATTAAAACATTAATGATTAGGAACCAACCAGAAAGGAAAGGCAATATGATAGCGGGACAAATTTTCAAACGACAACTAGTGTCTTAGTACAATACTAGGGCTTATATTTACGACCAAAGAGCCGACCGAGTAAAACAATAAGGAGGGCAAGTAAACAATGACACTTATCACCACGAGGATTACAGAATGTTACTCCCCTTTATCAGCAAACATTTCTGTGGATCCACGGTGCGACGCAGTCGTTACTCACTGGTGCCGATTAAAGCCAGGTAGAAGAGGGCAGCCAGGCCACGAGTGGTCGTCCGACCCGGATGTTGACAACCAAGCGACGGGATGTCGGCGTGCTGCTTGTAGTCGACCCTGAATCCGTTGAAGTACTCCGGTATCTTCGCTCTGCGCCAGCCATCTTTGCACAACTCATGGCTTCGGCTGCTCAGGCCTTGTGACCACCTCTTGTCGCGGCGCTACCGCCAATCCCCAAACTACATGCCTCCCTCTCGGGCCATCGAACCCCGTATATATATCGGCAAGCAAAGACCTAAGGTCACAACCCACAGACGCACCTCTTCCTCATAGATGTTCGCAATGGGGCGGCAAGACGGATAGTCGATACTACACTTAAGCCAGCGGCGCCGGACAGAACAATCTGTTAATTCAATGGCGCCACGTCTCACACACATAACAAACGGAATGCAGAGTGTTGCGCTGAATAATTCAAACAGTGTTGTAGTGGTAAAATTTTCGTGTCAGGGGAGAAATCACAAAGAGAGTACTATGAGGCTTTGTGTTGGTCCACTTCTATCCCTTATATAGTGAAGAGCCACATGAATTGGTACAATTGCCTAATATCGTGTAGGACACCGCGAGCACGCAGAAGTGCCGCAAAACGACGTGCCATGAACTCGACTAATATCTAAAGTAGTGCTGGAGGATATTGACGCCATGAATCCAGCAGGGCTGTCCATAAATCCGTAAGAGTACAAGGGGATGGAATTCTCTTCTGAAGAGCGCGTTGCATGGCATCCCAGATACGCTCAATAATGTTCATCTCAGGGGAGTTTAGTGGGCAGTGGAAGTGTTTAAACTCAGAAGAGTATTACTGGAACCAGTCTGTAGCAATTATGGACTTGTGAGGTGTCCCATTGTCCAGCTGGAATTGCCCAAGTCCGTCCGAATGCACAATGGACATGAATGGATACAGGTGATCGGACAGGATGCTTACGTACGTGTCACCTGTCAGAGTAGTATCTACCCGCATCGTGGGTCCCATATCACTCCTACTGCGTACGACTCACACGAGCTTGAACTGGTGACATGTAGGATCCCTGAATTCATAAAGGTGTCTCCATATCCGTACACGTCCATAAGCTCGATACATTTGAAACGAGACTCGTCCGACAAGGCGACAATTTTCCAGTCACCAACAGTCGGTGTTGACGGTTCCAGGCGGGGCGCAAAGCTTTGTGTCGTGCAGTCATTAAGGGTACACGAGTGTGCCTTTGGCTTCGAAAGCCCATTTAGATGATATTTCGTTAAATGGTTAGCACGCTGACACTTGCTGGTGGCTCAGCATTGAAATTTGGAATTTTCGGTAGAGTTGCGCTTCTGACACGTTTTTTCTTCCGTCGTCGTTGGTACCGTTCTTGCAGAATCTTTTTCCGGCCACAGCGATGTCGGAGATTTGATGTTTTATCACATTCCTGATATTCACGGTACACTCGTGAAATGGTCGTACGGAAAAATCCGCACTTCATTGCTACCTCGGAGATGTGTCCCATCGCTCGTGCGCCTACTAAAGCACCACGTTCAATCTCACTTAAATGTTGATAACCTGCCATTGTAGCAGCAGTAACCGATACAACAACTGCGCCGGACACTTTTTGACTTAGATGGAGGTTGTTGACCGCAGCGCCGTATTATGTCTGTCTGCAAATGGTTCAAATGGCTCTGAGCACTATGGGACTTAACATCTGAGGTCATCAGTCCCCTAGAAATTAGAACTACTTAAACCTAACTAACCTAAGGACATCACACACATTCATGCCCGAGGCACGATTCAAACCTGCGACCGTAGCGGTCGCGCGCTTCCAGACTGTAGCGCCTAGAACCGCTCAGCCACTCCGGCCGGCGTTCATTCTTAAGTTAAATGTATGACTACTAGTGTTTGTATGAGTGACAACTGGTTACGATAGTGACAACAATCTACCACATCAATGCAACATTCCCACTGTACCTGGACAACCATACCAAGCCCCAATACAAACACTGAAATGTTTCGAAATTGCTTCTGAGGTATGCTCTGGTACACCACTGGCCATTAAAATTGCTACACCAACAAGCAATGCAGATGATAAACGAGCATTCATTGGACAAATATATTATACTAGAACTGACATGTGATTACATTTTCACACAATTTGGGTGCATAGATCCTAAGAAATCAGTAACCAGAACAACTACCTCTGGCCTGGATACGCCTGGGCATTGAGTCAAACAGAGCTTGGATGGCATGTACAGGTACAGCTGCCCATGCAGCTTCAACACGATGCCACAGTTCATCAAGAGTAGTGACTGGCGTATTGTGACGAGCCAGTTACTCGGCCACCATTGACCAAACGTTTTCAGTTGCTGAGAGATCTGGAGAATGTGCTTGCCAGGGCAGCAGTCGACCATTTTCTCTATCCAGAAAGGTCCGTACAGGACCTGCAGCATGCGGTCGTGCATTATCCTGCTGAAATGTAGAGTTTCGCAGGGATCGAATGAAGGGTAGAACGCCCTGAAAAGCTAATAATTTGCATATCACAGCATCTTCTTCATGTCGGTTAAATTTCGCGTCTGTAGCACGTCATCTTCGTGGTGTAGCAATTAGAATGGCCAATAGTGTATTATCTGCGGGGAGGAATGTAAACTGACTTCATTTTTCTTGGATGAAACTACGCTACCGCCTCGAACTGCACACATGAAGGAGCTTTTTGAACAAGAGAATATTCGGCGAATGGTCTAGATTGACCATTTCTCCTACTTAAATCCCATCAAGCATGTGCGTGATGCATTGAGGAGAAGTATTACAAAACGTCCACATACATCAACGAGTATCGAGTAGTTTTCAAGCTTTCTGGTTCAGGAAAGGAACGCCGTACCATGAGAACTCCATACCTACCTTGTGACCAGCATAGAGATATGTTGCAAAGCACGCACTGTCGTCCAAACAACCACAAATGGTTCAAATGGTTCTGAGCACTATGGGACTTATCATTTTAGGTCATCAGTCCCCTAGAACTTAGAACTTCTTAAACCTAACTAACCTAAGGACATCACACACATCCATGTCCGAGGCAGGATTCGAACCTGCGACCGTAGCAGTCGCGCCGTTCCGGACTGAAGGGCCTAGAACCGCTCGGCCACAGCTGCCGGCCTAACAACCACACAATTATGCCCTGTCTTTTCTAATGTCCAGGGGACCATCATGAATCGCTATGGCTTCAATGTGATTACAGTCTTTTAATAAAAATGTCACTTCTGTTCTTCTCATCTTTTTTTTTGTGAGTTCCGGTATTATAATGCAACAGATCTTTCTTTATATGGTCTATGTTTCATCGACCTGTGTTACTTGGCAGTAACACATCATTCGAAATATACTTTCGTCCTTAGGTTTTGCGCGATAGTGTATTATATCAGCCTGTTGACAGGCAATTTCGTCTTGGTATAACAAAAGAGGAGAAATTCGAATGCGCGGAAACGTAATCCTATTACGACGACGGTGTGCGCGAAAGGACCCACCGTGAGTGGCAGGCGAGCCTCGGCGGGCGATAACAGAGGGTGCGATCAGCGCTGTGCTCGCTTTGCTGCGCCCTGCTTTGGGGCGGCGCGTCGCGGTGCGGCGGCGTGTGATGGCTCGGGCGCCGGGGCGGATACGACGGAACAAGTAGGCCCCGCGGGAAATACGCGAGAGATGGCGCCGCGCTGACGGAAATGCAAAGTGCCTCAAGGACGCTATTTCGCTGCCCGTACAAAATCCCAACACTCCTCTGACCCCGCATAAACACACGAATAGAGTTCTTTCTCCGAGTGGCGACCCACTTGCAGTTCGCAACATTATTATTCTCGCGCATTGTTAGAGCAACTGTGCAGAGAGTATGGAAATTTTGGCTACTGTTAATTACTTTCTCCAGGACTTCCGCGCATAGTAAGTGGCCCTAGTGCATGCGACTGGTGTCATTCTTATACTGACGTGAAATCATAGAGGAAACATAACCTACTGTCTAGTAAAAGTGAAGCACCAAGACTAAGAGATGTGATCACGACGAAATTCAGTAGCGTCGCCGCAATACAGGCCTGCACATACTCTGTGACTGCACTCAGAGCCACCAGACGTCGTCACGGAATCAGTATGGTGTTGGGGAACTTTCTGCCTCGTGGTTTGCAGGTGCGTAAGCTAAGTAAGAACTGTGGGGGTAGAAGGACCTGAACGGACAAGCTGCCAACCGATCATATCCCAGATATGTTCGATGGGCGACATGTCAGGCGAACTGGCCGGCCGGGGAAGCAGTAGTGCCTGTTGCTCTTGGAAGAAGGCTTGAAAATTGCTCGCCACATGCGGCCGGGCGTTGTCCTGCTGAAATACGGCATGTGGAAGGGCTTGCAGGAGGAGTAGTACCTCCGGCTGTAAAACTTCCCTGATACAGCGGTAGCTGTTCAGATTTTCCCTCAAGACGTAGGAGCCGAGATAACGTGTTACAGGCAGTGGCGCCCCAAACCACGCACTCGGCGTTTTTCCACTATACCGCTTAACAATACTGAGCCGTGCGCGGTTCGCGCTCATGCTCTTTATTGCTCGTCATCTTGTTTTTGTGGTTCTGTCGCCTCGTTTTCTTATTCCATTTACTGGCGTCACTATGTTGCTGGTTTGCTTGCCCGTGAGTGACAGCAGCAGCGCTTATGAATAAGTGCACTGTCGTACCATCTCTGGAGCGACCGATAGTATTTCCGGGTCTTCGTATGTCTGGAGTTCAGTTGGGAGCTCAGTCTGGAAGCAGCAGCAGTGAAGTCGGGGACGGACCAGCAGTGGAGTCGGGGATGGAGCGCCAGTGAGGTGTGGACAGCCAGTGCTCGCCGACCGCTGTCGACACACATGAACTGTCCGACGGAAGGAGATTGGAGGGGGACGACCGTTGGTTGGTCGTCTCATCGGGTGACGTGTATTTGACTTTTCATCGTTTCTGGGCCTCATCAGTTGGTCATCTTGCCGGACGTGGGTCGGTTCCTTCCTTGTGCAGAGATGTCGGGTGGGCAACGGGCAAGTGTTCCGTCTGCATGGTTGGGTCCGAGCCAGTGTGCCCGGGTCGCCGTGTCTCCGAGTTCCGAACGGACATGTAGTAGAGTCGGGTTGGAGCTGCAGTCAGCTTCGCACAGCCAAGACTCGCCCGACCGTTGCCGACACACGTGACTTGGGTGGGAACGACGTGGGTTGGTCGTTCGGTTGGGCGTCTCATCGGACGACTTGTATTTGGTCGCCGACCACATGTGGAAACACACTGTGTGTCGAACTGATTCGTCCCTGTTGTTCCACAGTGATTGCTTTTACGATTGGTTGGGTTCTTGTGCAAGTGTGTTTACGTGGAACCATGTGTAGCTTCTGTGATTTCCACTTAGCAGATGAATGCTGTCTGCGTACTGGAGAAGTCAGTCGGTCAGTTGAAGTAGAGCAAGGAGTGTGTCGGGTGGAAGGGAATTGATTTGGCTGTTGGTTGGTTCCTCAGCCGTCCCTAGGTCGTGCTGCCACCAGATTTTTCAATGTTACGCTTGGCTACCTGTCTCACCTAAACTGTGATTAGAGTTTCCTCCCCAGGCCGACCCCTGGAACACTTCTGAGCACCACTGTTTGTTGTTTGTGATTGTCATTTTATTTGGTCGCAGGTACTGTGCCAGGCCTTCAGCTGTGTATTAATATTGTCTGTTTTAAGTTTAGTATATGGCCTTCAGCCGAACTTCATAACAACTTTAAGGTTAGGTCTTCAGCCGTGTCTCATTTAAAATTCTTGTTGCTCTGTATTTAGGCATTCAGACGAGTTTGTATCAGAATCTGTTGCTTTAATATGTAAATCCTTGTCTGTAAGGTTTCCCCTTAATTATCTTGAATCCTTGAAACGGCCTTCAGCCGTGTTCTGTAGATGTTTATCTTAAGGTGGTCTTTAATTATTGTTGAGTAATTGTTTGGGCCTTCAGCCGACAAGATACTTCAAGTTTTCTTAAGATGTTTTTGTTGTACTGTGTAAAAACTTATCTTTAAAGCCTCTCTTTTATTATGCAAAAGAAATTTTATTGCGCCTTCAGACTAAGAATTTATTTGAATTTTACTTAATATGGCCTTTAGCTGAAAACTGTAAATGCTTAGCTAATCTGAATTATTGTTTCGGCCTTTAGCCGAGAAGATATTGCAGTTTTACTTTAGAAAGGCATTCAGCTGTTACACTAAATCCTAGTGTTTTAAAAGGTATCATTTAAACTTATCCTGCAGAAGTTCCTTGGGCCCTTAGCCGTGAACTGATCTTGGCTGATTTAAAGAGAAAACTGTGTATTGGTTCCAGCAATAAAGCTGTGTGTTCTTGTGTAACTAACAGTAATTGACCTTGGCCTCTTTCCAAAACCTGATCCGCTCTGTCCTGCGACAGCCAGGATTTCAAATAAACTCAGTCCTATTGCGCCCACCACGGCGGCGTCGAAAGCGTATGCGTCCTGTAGTACAAATGGAAGCGGGACTCATCTGAAAACATTACATTCTGCCCTCAGCACGCTAGTGTCCGCTTTAATGTGGGCACTGCAGTATGCGGCGTTGGTCAATGGAAGCATGTGGCCACCAGTCCAAACCGCAGAAGACGGCGTCTAGCCTTTGAGGTGGATACGTCCACATTCGTTGCAGCGCTCAAGTTTCGTACCATCACTGTGGGCGAAGCTTTCCTGGTTCAAATGGCTCTGAGCACTATGGGACTTAACATCTGAGGTCATCAGTCCCCTAGAACTTAGAACTACTTAAACCTAACTAACCTAAGGACATCACACACATCTATGTCCAAGGCAGGATTCTAACCTGCGGTCGCGCGGCTCCAGACTGAAGTGCCTAGAACCGCTCGGCCACCCCGGCCGGCAAGCTTTTCTGTGTTTTACAGCCAAGCGGACAACATAGCGGTCATCCTGCGCTGTGGTCACATTGTGTAGTCCAGTACTCTGTCGGCGCAGTGTACGGCCGTCTTCTCCCTACTGGTTCCACTTACACACCAGTGCTGAAGCAGCGTCCCTTAGCGAGCCGCAGCCTCACGGAACCACAGGCTCGGCTCCCGGGGACAATCATTCTGTCCCATTCGAACGCACGTAGATGCTGATAATCCACTCTGTGATGTCTTGGAGACAAAGTGGCACTTGGTTACACGTTTCCACTTCGTTATGACGGCTCACACCGACTGAGAGTTGTGTAACACTGACCTGTCCGTCACGGAAGAGAGGGAGGTATTGGGCCTACGTGCACACCACCTCTCGGCCATTTAAATCAGTTACTATGCTTGCACTGCTCTACAAGTCCTCTTATAGTGGCCTGTTGTAGACGACTGCTTCTGGGTGCTCCCTTTTCCAAACAGTTGAGTACAAATGGTACGATACTTGAAGATCGTTCACTCACGAAAATATGAAAGAAATCAGTGATCCTGCGACCTTCAACACGTTAATATGCTGCCTGCAAGACCTGTCTCCATAAATCATAAAACCGGTTGTCCAAAAGTCCAGTTACGATCGTACACAGGGTGGTCCAGTGATAAAATGTCAAATGTGTGTGAAATCTTATGGGACTTAACTGCTAAGGTCATCAGTCCCTAAGCTTATACACTAATTAACATAAATTATCCTAAGGGCAAACACACACAATGCCCGAGGGAGGACTCGAACCTCTGCCGGGACCAGTCGCACAGTCCATGACTGCAGCGCCCTAGACCGCTCGACTAATCCCGCGCGGCTGTCCATTGATCGTGACCGGGCCAAATATCTCACGAAATAAGCGTCAAACGAAAAAACTACAAAGAGCGAAACTTGTCTAGCTTGAAGGGGGAAACCAGATGGCGCTATGGTTGGCCCGCTAGATGGCGCTGCCATTAGGTCAAACGGATATCAACTTCGTTTGTTTAAATAGGAACCCCCCAGTTTTTATTACGTATTCGTGTAGTACGTAAAGAAATATGAATGTTTTAGTTGGACCACTTTTTTCGCTTTGTGATAGATGACGCTGTAATAGTCACAAACATATGGCTCACAATTTTAGACGAACAGTTGGTAACAGGTAGGTCTTTTAAATTAAAATATAGATCGTTGGTACGTTTGAACATTTTATTTCGGTTGTTCCAGTGTGATACGTGTACCTTTGTGAACTTATCATTTCTGAGAACGCATGCTGTTACAGCGTGATTACCTGTAAATACCACATTAATGCAATAAATGCTCAAAATGATGTCCGTCAACCTCAATGCATTTGGCAGTAGGTGCAACGACATTCCTCTCAACAGCGAGTAGTTCGCCTTCCGTAAAGTTCGCACAGGCATTGACAACGGCCTGACGCATGTTGTCAGGCGTTGTCGGTGGATCACGATAGCAAATATCCTTCAACGTTCCCCACAGGAAGAAGTCCGGAGACGTCAGATCCGGTGAACGTGCTTCGACGACCAATCCACCTGCCATGAAATATGCTATTCAATACCGCTTCAACTGGACGCGAGCTATGTGCCGGACATCCATCATGTCGAAAGTACATCGCCATTCTGTCATGCAGTGAAACATCTTGTAGTAACATCGGCAGAAGTTTATGTAGGAAATCAGCATACATTGCACCATTTAGATTGCCATCGATAAAATGGGGGCCAGTTATCCTTCCTCCCATACTTCCGCACCATACATTAACACTCCAAGGTCACTGATGTTCTGTAAGCAGCTAAGGGTGTTCATTTCATTGTAATTTCATTCTAACGAGCTGCTTGGTTACCGATGGTGTCTGTTCTTTCGGACATGTCCGAAAGAACGGATACCATATTAGTAAAGATGTTGTACTTGTCGCAGCCATTGTGGATTTTCCGTTCCCCAATAGTGCCTGTTATGCCGGTTTACGTTACCGCTGTTGGTGAATGACGTTTCGTCGCTAAATAGAACGTGCGCAAAAAATCTGTCACCGTCCCGTAATTTCTCTTGTGCCCAGTGGCAGAACTGTACACGACGTTCAAAGTCATCGCCATGCAATTCCTGGTGCATAGAAATATGGTACGGGTGCAATCAATGCTGATGTAGCATTCTCAACACCGACGTTTTTAAGATTCCCGATCCTCGCGCAATTTGTCTGCTACTTGTGTGCGGATTAGCCGCGACAGCTGCTAAAACACCTACTATGGCATTATCATTTGTTGCAGGTCGTGGTTGACGTTTCACATGTGGCTGAACACTTCCTGTTTCCTTAAATAACGTAACCATCCGGCGAACGGTCCGGACACTTAGGTCATGTCGTGCAGGATACCGAGCAGCATACATAGCACACGCCCGTTGGGCATTTTGATCACAATAGCCATACATCAACACGATATCGACCTTTTCCGCAATTGGTAAACGGTCCATTTTAACACGGGTAATATATCACGAAGCAAATACCGTCCGCACTTGCGGAATGTTACGTTATTCAACGTACTTATGCGTTTCTGACTACTACAATACCATCTATCACAAAGCGACGAAAGTGGTCCAACTAAAACAATCATATTTCTTTACGTACTACATGAATATGTAATAAAAACGGGGGGTTCCTACTTAAAAGAAATTACAGCTGACATCCATTTGACCTATGGCAGCGCCATCTAGAGTGTCAACCATAGCACCATCTGGTTTCCCCCTTCAAGCTAGACAAATTTCGTTCTATGTAGTTTTTTCGTTTGATGCTTATTTCGTGAGATATTTGGCCCGGTCACTATCAATGGACCACCCTTTATATGCGCAAAGTACTCGTACTTCCAGTATAAAGAAACTGTTTTGAATGTCACTGCAAAAAATTATTGAATTATAGTTGAAGCCATTTGGAGAGGTTGCTGTACGAAAAATGAGGGTTAATATTTAACAAAAATTGTTTATTAATCATTGATGTCGAGGACTGCAGACTGAGGGACGCCATGGTAGGGCGTTGGTCGCTTTCTTCGATCAATAGAACTGTATGAAGGGGTGACGTAGGATCTAAACTTTTGGCTTCCGATCAGGAAACACGTTCCTCTTCTGCTCTTCTATGTACCATTCAGAACTTTGCCCCTAGTGACCACCTCCAGACGGATGGTGATTTCCCCAGGTGCGCCAACTGTACGTCGTTATGATGAACAAACACCTTCAGAGTCTTTACCAGACTTCGCTGGTTCTTATTCCATAGTCCAATAACCCCAGATATCCTACCGGAAACTCTCCTCGAACTATCCTGCACATCTGAAACACAATAAAATTTATACTACATTTAGAAATTTTGAGGCAATACTGACCTTACGACTTATCTTAGAAAAAAGATTAAGGAAAGGCAAACCTACGTTTCTAGCATTTGTAGACTTAGAGAAAGCTTTTGACAATGTTGACTGGAATACTCTCTTTCAAATTCTAAAGGTGTCAGGGGTAAAATACAGGGAGCGAAAGGCTATTTACAATTTGTACAGAAACCAGATGGCAGTTATAAGAGTCGAGGGACACGAAAGGGAAGCAGTGGTTGGGAAGGGAGTAAGACAGGGTTGTAGCCTCTCCCCGATGTTGTTCAATCTGTATATTGAGCAAGCAGTAAAGGAAACAAAAGAAAAATTCGGAGTAGGTATTAAAATTCATGGAGAAGAAATAAAAACTTTGAGGTTCGCCGATGACATTGTAATTCTGTCAGAGACAGCAAAGGACTTGGAAGAGCAGTTCAATGGAATGGACAGTGTCTTGAAAGGAGGATATAAGATGAACATCAACAAAAGCAAAACGAGGATAATGGAATGTAGTCTAATTAAGTCGGGTGATGCTCAGGGAATTAGATTAGGAAATGAGGCACTTAAAGTAGTAAAGGAGTTTTGCTATTTGGGGAGCAAAATAACTGATGATGGTCGAAGTAGAGAGGATATAAAATGTAGGCTGGCAATGGCAAGGAAAGCGTTTCTGAAGAAGAGAAATTTGTTAACATCCAGTATAGATTTAAGTGTCAGGAAGTCATTTCTGAAAGTATTCGTATGGAGTGTAGCCATGTATGGAAGTGAAACATGGACGATAAATAGTTTGGACAAGAAAAGAATAGAAGCTTTCGAAATTTGGTGCTACAGAAGAATGCTGAAGATTAGATGGGTAGATCACATAACTAATGAGGAAGTATTGAATAGGATTGGGGAGAAGAGAAGTTTGTGGCACAACTTGACCAGAAGAAGGGATCGGTTGGTAGGACATGTTCTGAGGCATCAAGGGATCACCAATTTAGTATTGGAGGGCAGCGTGGAGGGTAAAAATCGTAGAGGGAGACCAAGAGATGAATACACTAAGCAGATTCAGAAGGATGTAGGTTGCAGTAGGTACTGGGAGATGAAAAAGCTTGCACAGGATAGAGTAGCATGGAGAGCTGCATCAAACCAGTCTCAGGACTGAAGACCACAACAACAACAACAACATTAGAAATATTTCTGTTTCGACTGAAATTCTGTGTATCCATATAGTTAGAGCAACGAATCTTGTGCAGAACTAAGTGTAAATTAATGCTAATTATCGAAATCTATTGAACTATATCTGCATAAAATTACACGATATTCAGAATGAAAGTTGCGACATGAAATGCCTATCGAAAGATTATGGCATCGTATCATTCAAGTTTGAAGTGAAGTGATATGATGAAGAAATTGTATCAAATAATTTTAAGTTGCGAATTCACTATCAGCATTTAAAGTAAATAATAACATTCTGTCATACACTTTGCTGTCAAGTAAGTAGGCTTTCACTGTTGGGGTACACAGTGGGCCAAAATATTTGGCTGCAAGGAAGGTCTTTGTTTGCGTGTTAAATTGAATACATTTGGATCTTATCGTTATCATTCTGAAATTACTTATTCAATTTCAACTTTCTTCACTGTCGTTTATATTTACATGAAGTCTGCTCGCAATGTTTTGTTCCAACGTGAATTGTCACTGATATGTCGAAAATAATGCCTGCCATCGCATAAAATAAATGCTTTTTCACCTGAAATGTACGTTCTGAAGGAGCTGACTATCATTCTGCGGTCAATAGGAAGACGTAGGATGACAATGAGTCTTACTAATGATAAATATATTAAATAAGGAAAACGCTGTTACTTCCCACTGATATTCCAGTGCACAGTCTTTCAGTGCAAGCTTCACTGACAAAAACGTCTAAAACACTTTAGAAAGGAAATAGGAAATGGATGCACACATAATGATATATTTGAGCGGTGCCAGTTTATTAACATATTACTACCGAATGTAAAGTGCGCATAGGTCCTCATAGCAAATCTATTAACAAATAATATCTCAAGTCACAGTCCACTTCTCAAATACTGAAATTGACAAATAGTCACTTTTCATAACATGAGGAGTAAGGCAGCATTCATTCTTGCCCAAAAGGTACTGACATCACCGTCAATTCTTCCTTATCTTATGTTCTACAACTGCGACAATAGCTCATGTTATATTTTACTGACTGATCATCAGCACTTCGTTATCTCTAACCATCCACATGTCACAGGCATGGAGTTGAGAGGAGTGCCATGCGCTAATTCCCCCCCCCCCCCCCCCCCGCCCCCACGATACTGATTTGCATACAAATACGATAAAGTGTCTAATGTGCCGAAAATTATGTCAGTTAATTGCAATATTGACATCCATAAATCGTTTAGTCCCCGAGCAGGTGCAACGTTTATCGTAACACGATGGGCAGCAAGTATACTTAGTACAACTGTAAAGAATAACTGTTTTTATGTTAAAAATGTAAAGAAAATCACATCTTAATCTTCGTTTAATTCAACGACGATATAACAAACTTACTTTACATGAGCTAAAGCATTGTTTAGTGAAACAATAATAAAATAACTTTCGTTATATCATTCTGTTCCCACGTACAGTTATTAAACCCATAGCAATGACCCACTCTAAGCATTAGACGCATAGTTGCATTAGATTCCAGCCAACTACCCATTGGATTATTAGCTATCTCATAGAAAAATTCCTCGTTATGTGATTTTGCTGCTAGTTCGTATTCTGGATCATTTTCTTGCACAGATTGTAATTTTTTATCACGTAGCTTGCTGTTTATTTTATATTACTACTGCTCACTTGCATGTATGAGAGCACAGTTTATCATTGTGTTAGCAGAAGCAATAATGAAGAAACAGATATGGCCTCATAATTCCAAAACAACAATGGAACAATACAAGAAAATTTTATTTGTAATTAGCACACTTATAACAACGGCACACCTGCTCAGGGGATAAGGACTGACTCACCTGTAATATGGGCAAATTGAAACTACACAACAACAATTGAAACTACAACTCGTTCACCATGAAATACTGGAACGAGCAGATAGCATATTTCTCCGTAAATATTTAAAAACAAACGTTTGCTCCTAAAATACAAACAATGAACTAGGCATTCATATTTGTTTTTTCTGAAATACTATTTCACAAAACCTGAAAATATGAGATATTGGTAAGTCTTGTTTCACATTCCAGTTGCTCTTGTCATCAGCAGATGACTGCACTGTATAAAACGATTGCGCATGTCACCAGTAAATGGCTATACTGTAAAAAACGAACAACGTTTGATCTTTGTACCACGATTTGTTTGAGGTTAGTACTGCCACCAATAGATGGTTGCACTGTGGATACGTGGGTAGTTCATTCTTTCACCTATGAGTGGTTTGCGCTGTCACCAGTAGGTAGCTCCACTGTTAAAAACCGCAACGGATTCTAAATTAATTAGTTTCCACGTCTAAGATGTTGAAAAATTCTATAATTTCAGCAAAATGTGCAATGTTTATAACGAGTATTTAGGACCTAGTGGAGGTTAATACATGAAGAACATGTATGAAAAAAGTGCATGGTATGTAATTGTCTTGATACGTACTCCTGTTACACAGTCCACAAAAGGGCCTACAGTTTAGGACTAAAGTGATCAGGGCATTGCATTGTTGCAGCCCTGTCCTTTTGTACAGTATCAGACAAAGAACACATTGAATTCCTGAAGCATTTTTTGTTAAATCGATATGTCACATGACATAGTTGCATGAATATGTACGAATTTTACTGGTAGGCGAATTGAATAAACAAGCCGATATTTTGTAAATATGAACCACTTACACTTACTATGGGTTTTGCATGCAAGTAATTTCGCAGACCTAAGCTATGAGACGTAATTCTGAGGAAAGGAGAACCCATCCCATGTTTGGCCAAAATCTGCACAGGAGGAGATCCAGCGGACACAATGCGACACCATAGCCAATGCGCAGGCTGCCGGCAGAAACCACTGTTGTCCCTGGAAGACACTAGTTAAATATAGCTTTTAACGATGACCCTATGGAAAACCTTTCTGCAGAAACACACCTGGAGATGGCAGATAAACGTCCAGAGGAACCCAACTCAAAACATTGGTAACTCATTGTGGCCTCCTGCATTAAAAACCGCATGGAAAATAGCTCTTTGCCTCAGTATAAATTCTGCCCTGCAAAAGAAACGACGCCTTTGATAGGCTACATAAACTCTATTGGGTAGAGTTATAACCGTTATGAACGCTCTGACTGGCCTGAAAGAAAAAGTGTGGCCACCAACTTTGATAAAGGCAAAATGCTGACAGAAAAACTCGCTCTTCTCTTGCAGCAAATCGTCACGTGTTTGAGCAAGGTGATTTGCGCTGCACTGAGACAATTTCGAGAGTAAATTTGTGAACACCTATTCACAGATATGTCTTCACTCTTAAGGAGTTAAACTACCAAGTCTCCTAGTATGGAGCATTGCACCGAACACTGACAGTTTATGCTTGCGAGCGATTTGAGGCCAATGATTAACACACTACTCCAGCTAAATAGCATTTACTATGCCAGTTAACTTAGCTATGAAACAACTAGGAGTATCAGCTTAACCAAAGACGTAGGAATAGTATCAGAATGATATTTAACAGTCGAGAAAGATCCAGAACAGATTCGCAGGTCCACAGCACACTGACAGCATCTACTGCAGCGGCCGACAAAAGGTAAATACGCGCGCTATGCCAGAAAGTAATATTCAGTTTCCACCCAGAACTGCAGTCATCTCGTCTCTCTTACTTTTCCTGTCCACCCGATAGCTGAGTGGTCAGCGTGACGGAATGAGGTCCTAAGAGCCTGGATTCGATTACCAGCTGGGTTGGTCTGGAACCGCGCGACCGCTACGGTCGCAGATTCGAATCCTGTTCGGGCATGGATGTCTGTGATGTCCTCAGGTTAGTTAGGTTTAAGTAGTTCCAAGTTATAGGGAACTGATGACCTCAGAAGTTAAGTCCCATAGTGCTCAGAGCCATTTGAACCATTTGAACCCAGCTGGATTGGGGATTTTCTCCGCTCAGGGACTGGGTGTTGTGCTTTCTTCATCATCATTTCATCCCCATCTGGCGCGCAGGTCGCCCAATGTGGCATCGAATGTAATAAGACCTGCACCAAGGCGGCCAGACCTGCCCCGCAAGGGGCCTCCCGGCCGATGACGCCAAATGCTCATTTCCACTTTCCTACTTTTCCTGTACATTCAACCATGACCTGTAGATAATGTTTCTGGCCCCAGTTGTATTTAATTTGTTTGTATTCTACCAACCCTCAGATATGGTTCATAACCAGCTTAGCCGCGCGGAGTGGCCGCAAGGTTAGAGACGCCTTGTCACTGATTGCTCGGTCCCTCCCGCCGGAGGTTCGAGTCCTCCCTCGGGCATGGGTGTGTGTGTTGGTCTTAGCGTAAGTTAGGTTAAGTAGTGCAGGGACCGATGACCTCAGCAGTTTGGTCCCATAGGAATTCACACAAACATAATAACAAGCTTACTATTAAGGAATTCTGGAGTTAGGAATTGATATTAACAGTCTGGGAATACCCAAAATATAAACGCTTTACCATCCTTTATGAACTATAATTATGATTGCTATGTCGTGAAGTCATACTGAGAGTAAAAATAAACCTAAAAAGTGAAAGAACCCTTTAAAAGAACTCTCTGTTCGCATGTAGTGACACCTTCAAACCGCACACTAAGTTCTGTTAGCCCTAACGTTTCTTTTACAGTGAGTGTAGTGGAACCGACATTGGGATCACTGTCTGATTACATCACTCCCCAAACTGCTGCACGCTTCTGAGCTCAGCAGGCGTGAGATGGTATCTTCCTACGTTGCAGGCCGTAGGTTCAACACCAAATCCCCCAAAACACAGAATGTCCTTGCACAACTTTGGTAGGAAGGTAGATCAGAGAGCAAAATAATCTGGACTGTAGCTATCAATAAGTTTAACGTATATGGGCTTCTTTATAGTACTGTCGATGGCTGCAAGTAATCAGCTGTGCTGTGGTGATTATAGCTACTGGTTGACACTGAGTGAAATTGCCTCCTACAGTTATTGATCATTTACGAACTCTAATTTCTGGAAGGTTTTGGGACTTGATTCCAGGGCAGTTCAAAATGAACTGAGAAGTTTGAAGACTGCTGACTTAGAAATGTGCTAACCGCCACGCCCCAATGTAGGTATTCCCAGCGTGGTGGTGTGGAATCCGTATCATGCAGTGGCCTCAAACGTTGCTCGCACGTGTGTCGGTAAAGGACCAAACTGCTGAGGTCATCGGTCCCTAGACTTACACACTATTTAAACTAACTTATACTAAGAACGACACACACACCTATTCTCTAGGGAGGACTCGAGCCTCTGGCGGGAGGGACTGCGCAATCCGTGACATGGCACCTCAAACCATGCGGTCACTCCACGCAGTGTCGAGGGATCTGGTGATCTTCCTGGCCAGGGCAGTTGTCTTTCACCAGGAAGAGCATGTTGCAGCGCAAAAGGCATATATGGATCTGCATTTTCCTGCTGGAAAAGCACATCGCCGGCCGGTGTGGCCGTGCGGTTCTAGGCGCTTCAGTGTGGCACCGCGTGACCGGTACGGTCGCAGGTTCGAATCCTGCCTCGGGCATGGATGTGTGTGATGTCCTTAGGCTAGTTAGGTTTAATTAATTCTTAGTTCTAGGCGACTGATGACCTCAGAAGTTAAGTCGCATAGTGCTCAGAGCCATTTGAAACATTTTTGAAAAGCACATCACCTTCCTATCGAAGAAGTGGTAGCAGCAGAGGGATAACAGCCTGTGTAGTGTAATGGGTATTAGTTACTATACCCAGCACAAACACCAAATATGACAACAAGTTGGAATTGAAGGTCAACCACCAGGTTGATGCATAATAGAATAATAAGCAATCAGTTGCATAAAAGAACTTTAATTTCTTTGCCGATTTCTGGCATTTAGTGCTATGTTTATCGCATTTACCGGTTGCTTAATATTTAAATATTTACCACTACAGTTCCTTAAGATGGATAAAATACTAAATTTATTGTTACACTTTGTTCAATGAAGAAAAAAATGTATCTGTCGACCGCATAGACACATTTCAGTGTCAGTCAGTCACGTAGATGTTCAATTTGTCATGAATGTGTACTTGTACCACACATTCGAATGTTGTGCCGGTTAACCTCCCATTTATGTGGCATGTAGCCTCGTCGCTAAAAATTAGCCATGCAACAAATGATCGTCTCCCATGTCTTCCAGAATTACCGTAGTATAAATCTACATCTACTGTGACTGCTCTGCAATTCACAATTAAGTGCTTGGCAGTGAGTTCATAAGACCACTTTCAAACAATTTTTTGACAGTTCCTCTGTCGAACAGCACGTGAAGAAAATGAACACCCAAATCTTGCCGCCTGAGGTGCGATTTCTCTTATTTTATTACAATGGTCATTTCTCCCCATGTAAGTTGCATTCAAAAAAATATTTTCACTTTCGGAGGAGAAATTGGTCATTGAAGTTTCGTAACAAAAAACGCCTTTGTTTCAGTGCAGAATATCTAATCAAACACCATTCAGCCGTCTGATTTCCAAATTGTTATTTTATTAGGCTACCAGTTTCGGCGATTTACTACGCCATCTTCACGCCCCCTGATGGGCATGTAGGAAGATTCCAACCTCGGTTCCGCTCAAAATAGGGGCCAGCATTCAAAGACAGTAGATTTATGCTTGATACAGCTATCGCTTCAACCATACCCTTGAATGATTCCACCCCAACTAGCTTATCGTATCCGTGGAACAGTCTCCCCTGTTTCGGGATTTTACAAAACTAGCTGCCCTTCGTTGAACCTTTACAACGTCTTCCGTCAGTTCTATTTGAAAAACATTCCGTACAGCGTAGCAGTGCTTCAGAAGATAGACCAACGTAGTGTAGGCAGTCTCGTCAGTAGATTTGTTGCACCTTCTAAGTGTTATGCCAATGAGGCGCTGTCTTTGCTTCGCTCTCCATAGAACATTTTTTATGTGATGATACAACTTAGCCGGCCGGAGTGGCCGAGCGGTTCTAGGCGCTACAGTCTGGATCCGCGCGACTGCTACGGTCGCAGGTTCGAATCCTGCCTCGGGCATGGATGTGTGTGATGTCCTTAGGTTAGTTAAGTTTAAGTAATTCCAAGTTCTAGGGGACTGATGACCTTAGAAGTTAAGTCCCATAGTGCTCAGAGTCATTTGAACCATTTGATACAACTTAAGTTGTTCGTAATTGTAATTCCTAGGCAGTTAGCTGAATTGACAGTTTTAAACTGTATAATTTTTTGTTTAGTCGAAACTTAATGCAATTCTTTTATAATCATGTGGAAGTCCTGACACGGTTAAGTGCTCAGATTCAGTTGACAGTTTTCGCGTCTCGCTGATATCGTGTGTAGATTACTTTGTCGTTGAGATCGACGCTAAACGGCAGCATCATTTGCAAACGATACAAGAGGCGTGTTCAGATTGTTCGTTTACATACACTGCCAGAAAAAAATTAAAACGCCCTTAAGAATTTCGTTCAGCTGCACCTGGGTATAATATGTACGTACGGAGGGGTTGGAGTGTTAGTGATCCATTTATCACTGTCATTGGCGATCTGAAGACGCTCGGGAGACCTGTCTGTGCACCCTCAGTTTTGATTCTGCAGGCAGGAACTGTGTTGGGTATAGATGTGGACTGTGTTTGCAACATTCATTCTGGGGTACAGCCATGCACCACTGCCGAGTACGTATTCCTACTGAACAGCTTCAGCCACATGAGCGGGGTCAAAATGAGACCTTGCGGAAAGGTGTGTGGACATATCGATGGACTGTTGCAGATGTTGGGCACGACGTGTGGGTGGTGTGTCACTGCATTCTGCAATGGTGGCTAGCTCTGAGCACTATGGGACTTAACTTATGAGGTCATCATCCCCTAGAACTACTTAACTAACTACAGGGTTCGAACCTGCGACCGTAGCGGGCGCACGGCTCCAGACTGTAGCGCCTAGAACCGCTCGGCCATCTGCAATGGTCTTCGGAACAATCACACACGCGTAAGCCAGCTTCTGGACCGTGTAATAGAGGTGCACGTAAAGATCGACGTAATACGTGCACAGCTATGCTCGACCGGACATCATCCAGGGACAAAAACCGTGCATATGTTACACTTGATGTTTCACTAAGGACCACTGGGAACCATCTGCATGAAACAGACCAGGCTACCATTGGTACCACGACACTACCTAGCACGGCTAATCGTGTGGCATGTGGTGAACGGCTTGACTGCGCTATGTCGTCGCCAGTGATGGGAGTAGATTATCTCTGAATGAAAATCGTGGATATGCATGTGTATGGCGTAGACTTTGGCAGATGAATATTACAGAGTACTCGCTTACGACACACAAGTCCCATTCCGGGCTTCGTGGTGTGCCGCACGTTCAATTCCAACTTGTTCTCAAATTTGGTGTTTGTGCAGGGTATAGTAACCAATGCCCGCTACAATGCACTGGCTGTTATCCCTTTGCTGCTACCGCATCTTCGACAGGAAGTTGATGTGCTTTTTCAGCAGGGCAATGTAGATCCATATACTACTGCTGCAATGCAACATGCTCTTCCTGGTGAAAGACAACTGCCCTGGCCAGGAAGACCACCAGATCTCTCGACACAGCTCGGAGTGGCCGCACGGTTTAGGGCGCCATGTCACGGATTGCGCGGTCCCTCCCACCGGAGGCCCGAGACCTCCCTAGAGCATAGGTGTGTGTGTCGTTCTTAGCATAAGGTAGTTTAAGTAGTGTGTAAGTGTAGGGATGGATGACCTCAGCAGTTTGGTCTCTTAGGAATTCACACACATTTGAACATTTGCACAGAGCTCTCGACAACTGAATACGTGTGGGACACGATGAAGTGGAGCCTTACTCGTTCTCCGGAGCCTGCGAGATCCATTGCCGTATCGCAACAATATTCGCAAGGTGACTGGGACGCTCTATACTAGTGTACCACCAGGCTCCTTTATGATCGTTCGGCTATGAAAATACACATCTGATTTGCAGCCAGAGGAGCTACGCTGTTTACTGATGCTACTGTTTGGTCACGCGTTACTGTGACATGTGTGTTTCATTTGGTTTGAATTTCTTAACACATGCGCCTAAAATGATAACTTTCTGTCACACCTCAACAAAATAACCATGTCCTTGAGGGCGTTGCACTTTTTTCCAGCAGTGTAGATTATGAACAGCAGATGGACTATAACAATTCCTTGGGGACGCCAGATGATTTAGTGGATGTGTTTCAGTTCCTGTAAAATCAGAATTACCTGCTGTTTAATTTTGAGCAGTTTTATAGTCAGTACATCATACCGCATACCCTGGCGCTTTTAGCTTTCTACTGGCTTCCTACGCCGACTTTCGTAGACTAACAACAAATAAAAGAAGCATTATGTCAATTTTTGTGCTTATACCCGTGACGTGCCGGTACTTACTCCTTTGCAGAACCATCCTATCACTTCAATCCGTCGACGCTCTCTGATAAAGTTGTTGAAATATGAAGCAGGTTCATTGTATCACTGACGAAACCATTCTTCTTGGCATTGTGATGACAATACGAAGACTTTTACATTCTAACACACACAATGCCCTCTGTGTGGGATCCGTCATTTTCGCCCATGTCACAGAACGTTTGACACATGGGATACCGGGGCACTATATTCCGAACAAATGCGCTTGCGCAACAGTCGAAATGTTGAACTTTCTTTCACAGTACCTGTAATTCTCATCAGTACATCGCTGTGCCTAAAGATGTTACATATGTTTGTGATAACTACATTCATCTTGAATTAGCCTGTATTTACGATAACTGTAATTTATTAGTACTTCGTATGTATGTGTATTAGTACCCTCTGCTTAGGCAAACAGTTCATTTCTATCTTTCATGTGTACTTAGTAAATGTTATAGCAGTGTGAAGTGTTAGGTCTTGTTGACGGTTCGGCTACAGTAACCGGGATTTGAGTCAGCATTTTACGTGACAATGTAGGGCTGCACTCAAAAATAAAGGGGAGAAAATAGCTGAATACTTAAAAAAAATGTTTTGTGATTGTGAATAGGAGTATATGAAGTGAAGTACACTGAAGAGATGAGGTGAGAGGAAGTACTTCCAAAAGAGGAGACAATGTCGAAAAAGGCATTTATTGCGAAGAAATTGGCTACAACGAAGATTCATGGTAGGAAAGAGTGCAGAGAAAAGAGATAATGTAGAAAGGTCGGAATGGTAGACGTATCAAAAATGAAAGACTATAGTCGACATAATAGTATTGAGAGATCCGGCAACTGGATGGGTATTTAAGATAATTCTCATTTAATTTTCCGTCTCCTTTGCACATATGTAATTGGATTACAAGTTTCAATCACTCTAGATCACTTTCAGATCTATATCAAAGTAAAATTGAATATTAGTCTGGTATGTACACTACTGGCCATTAAAATTGCTACACTACGAAGATAACGTGCTACAGACGCGAAATTTAACCGACCGGAAGAAGATGCTGCGATATGCAAATAATTAGCTTTTCAGAGCATTCACACAAGCTTGGCGCCGGTGGGGACACCTGCAACGTGCTCACATGAGGAAAGTTTCCAACTGATTTGTCATACACAAACAGAAGTTGACCGGAGTTGCCTGGTGAAACGTTGTTGTGATGCCTCGTGTAAGGAGGAGAAATGCGTACCATCCGTTTCCGACTTTGATAAAGGTCGGAGTGTAGCCAATCGCTATTGCGGTTTATCGTATCGCGACATTGCTGCTCACGTTGGTCGAGATCCAATGAGTGTTAGCAGAATATAGAGTCGGTGGGTTCAGGAGGGTAACACGGAACGCCGTGCTGGATCCTAACGACCTTGTGTCAATAGCAGTCGAGATGACAGGCATCTTATCCGCATGGCTGTAACCGATCACGCATCCACGTCTCGATCCCTGAGTCAACAGATGGGGACGTTTGCAAGACAACAAACATCTTCACGAACAGTTCGACGACGTTTGCAGCAGCTCGGAGACCATGGCTGCGGTTACCCTTGACGCTGCATCACAGACAGGAGCGCCTGCGATGGTGTACTCAACGACGAACCTGGGTCCACGAATGGCAAAACGTTGTTTTTTTCGGATGAATCCAGGTTCTATTTACAGCATCATTATGGTCGTATCCGTGTTTGGCGATATGGCGGTGAACGAACATTGGAAGCGTGTATTCGTCATCGCCATACTGGCGTATCACCCGGCGTCATGGTATGGGGTCCCATTGGTTACACGTCTCGGTCACCTCTTGTTCGCATTGACGGCACTTTGAACAGTGGACGTTACATTTCAGATGTGTTACGACCCGTGGCTGTACTCTTCATTGGATCCCTGCGAAACCCTACATTTCAGCAGGATAATGCACGAGCGTATGTTGCAGGTCCTGTACGGGCTTTTCTGGATACAGAAAATGTTCGACTGCTGCCCTGGCCAGCACATTCTCGAGATCTCTCACCAATTGAAAACGTCTAGTGAATGGTGGCCGAGCAACTGGCTCGTCACAATACGCCAGTCACTACTCTTGATGAACTGTGGTATCGTGTTGAAGCTCCATGGGCAGCTGTACCTGTACACGCCATCCAAGCTCTGTTTGACTCAGTGCCCAGGCGTATCAAGGCCGTTATATGGCCGGAGGTGGTTGTTCTGGGTACTGATTTCTCAGGATCTATGCACCCAAATTGCGTGAAAATGTAATCACCAGTCAGATTTAGTATAATATATTTGTCGAATGAATACCCGATTATCATCTGCATTTCTTCTTGGTGTAGCAATTTTAATGGCCAGTAGTGTAGTTCTGAGTATAGAAGACGGATTTGACGCAATTGCTGAGTTTTATTTTGATTTAGATCTGAAGATGACTAAGAGTGATCGAACCATGTAATCCAATTAAAAATGTGCAGCTGATACGGAGCAATTAATGAGAATTCCCT
Organism: Schistocerca serialis cubense; assembly: GCF_023864345.2. Taxonomy (NCBI): domain Eukaryota; kingdom Metazoa; phylum Arthropoda; class Insecta; order Orthoptera; family Acrididae; genus Schistocerca; species Schistocerca serialis. The sequence goes on from NC_064642.1 coordinate 175,295,396, forward strand.
TAAAAATGGAAGAAGCTAGTGGCAGATAAAACAAGAGGTACAGAGCAGAGGGAAATACAGAGCCGCGCCACACTTGTAATAAGCCAGACAAACGAAAGAAGAAGATGAAACTTACAGCGTTGATTCTTCCGACTGGACGCAGAATAATGAGGAACTCAGGGCCAAGTTCTTGGGCGTGTGAGTGGTGTGTGCGAGGGAGAGGCAGCCAGCTCCTAACCCGGCAAGGGTCCGGCCCGGTCCGCCGAGGGCGAGTTCTATCTCGGGCGCCGGTGCACGTGTTGACATTCCATTAACTTTCTATCGGATGCGGGAACACTGCAGCGGCGACGCCGGCGCCGGCGCCGGCGCCATCGCCATCGCCGACGCCCGCCGGGACGACGCCCCGTCGTCAGCCGTCGAGGACGCCCCGCAGCGAATCGGGGAGGGGTGCGACGCGTAGCTGCCGTGCAGCGGCACAGGGGCTGCCGTTAGCTCGAAACGTCGTTCGGGCAACTTTCTTATACGGTGTACGAAAATAAAATGCACTAGGGTCTTTCCGGAACTGTCATCTATTTTTTGAAAGAATACACCGCCGTTTGACTGTATATTTCTGTATTTTTCTTGTGTACAACCTAGGTCACTTCTTCACCCTAAGACAAATAACTGAGTAGGCGTGGGAATTCAGTGTAGATGTCCACATATTATTCCTAGATTTTTAAAAGGCCTATGATAGCATACACCGACAGACACTCCTAAATATAATGAAGGAATCTAAAATACCATCAAAATTAATCAGATTAGTTAAAATGTGTATAGATGAAACTTTATGTCGCATAAACACACCTGTAGGAAAAACTCAAGATTTTAAGATGTACAATGGACTGAGACAAGGGGATGCCATTTCACCTATTTTGTTTAAACCTTGTCCTAGAGAAGATCGATAGAGAATTTTCTAAAACCAGTCCACAAGGGATCCAGCTATAGGATGTGAAAATTACAAGACGTGCGTATGCAGATGATGTAGCACTAACAAGTAGTTCCAAAAGAGAATTAATCAGAATGATGCAAAATTACTACAAAATTGCTGAGAAAACAGGATTACATGTTAATGAAGAAAAGACAGAATACCTGCCCATAAGTAAGAAAACCAGAAAAGATGCACCTCCGACTGTAGATGGATTCAATTTTAAGACTGTTGACCACTTCAAGTACCTAGGAAGTCTGTTTAGTAATAACAACAGAACAGATATAGAAATAGATGCCCGTTTATCAACAGCAAACAAGACACTTTTTAGTTTCATCAAAATTCAAAGAAAAAGATCAGCAGTAACTTCAAAATCCGCTTATATCAGTCGACCATTATACCTGTGATGTTAGATGGATGTGAAACATTAATATTTAGAAAGAAAGATGAATAAAAACGGTTAATATTCGAAAGAAAAGTACTAAGTAGAATTTTTGGATCTGTATACGACGAAAATAACATGGAATGGAGAATAAGAAGAAATACAGAATTAAGAGGACTGTAAAAACACCGTAACATCGTCGAAGTGCTCAAGAGGAGAAGGTTGAATTGGGCAGGCTATATAGCAAGAATGGCAGAGAATAGACTAGCTAGAATGGCATTCACCAGAACAATAGGTCGAAGGAAAGGAAGCGAGAGAGACAACATTCAGGAGGACACAACTAGGATGAACAGCAACAGCAATTGGACAAACATGGCATTAGACAGGAAGAAGTGGAAGAGGCTCATAGAGCAGGCGTATGGTCGATAAGGCCCTTGCCACATGTAAAGTAATAAAAGTAAGTACAGCCTAGATTTCCGCTTTCACTTCTCCACAGGCCTTCACACTTTCTGGTGTTTACCTGTTGTGGGCTAACTTTACCACGTACGTTAAAAAAAAAAAAACTAAAAGGCTCTGAGCACTATGGGACTTAATTTTTGAGGTCATAAGTCCCCTAGAACTTAGAACTGCTTAAACCTAACTAACCTAAGAACATCACACTCATCCACCGTAGCGGTCGCGCGGTTCCAGACTGTAACGCCTAGAACCACTCGGCCACCCCGGCCAGCATCACGTACGTCGTGCGTTTACTATTATGTGCTGTATTCCTTCAAAACGTTAATTTTGTACCACTTATATCAATGTTAAGCAAATGTGTTGAACAGTGTGTTTGTGAACCTGCACAGTACGGAGCAAAAAGATGGTAATGGTCTAAGAACATTGTAGTCGGTAATGACGCTATAGCCGAAATCTAGATTGTACACTAGAATAATGGAGAAATATACAGTTAAATGGCGGTGCATTCTCTCAAAAAATACTGTATGAGTGTGGCTCAGCCGCCTCAAAAATCTTCTGTCATTTAATTTGATACTATCCTAGACAGATTCTTTAGATTTAGTGCTTACTTTTAAATTTTTCGTAAATATTCTGTTGGTATCTTAGTTCTGTGACAAGTAACAGCAGCAGGGGAGCGTTACAAAACATTGTATGACATCAAGGTGCGTATGAAACAGAGATTTATCATTCAGTTCCTCTCTTCTGAACAATATGCACCAGTTTAAACCCATTGACGCTAGCTAATTAGTGTGGACAAGATATAGAAGACGTGGGTACTAAGTTTCGGTAGCGTTGATAAGAATGTGCACGACAATCCACGAGCCGATAGATCCTGCTCAGCTGCCATCTCTTATAATGAACAGCGTCGCGATCGACTCATTCGTGCTGATCGGTGGATCATGAGCAAGAAACTACATACACAACATCGATGTCAGCTGTAATACCTTAGCAAAATATTACACAACCTCAGCTAATTCAAAATGTATTCAACAACAGCAAGTCAAAGAAAAAGGGTCATTGAACTGGTATTTGTAGGGATCTACTGGACCAATGTCAGGCTCAAGATAATAACATTCTGAACGAACACCATCATCACCAGAGATATACAGAGCGTCCTCAATGTCTCTCCGTAGCGGCGGTCTCCGCGTTTCTCGCAATGCTGGAAGCGTTGGGGTAGCAGCACATTCATGTCGCTCAATAAGCTAAGGGCCGGGACTCACTGCTAGTGGATGCAGTTGTCTTGGGTCATTGGAATCAACATTATTACAATTAAAACAATGAAATTAATTAATTATATCCGTTATAATTAACTACACTGTACTCATCATTATCATACTAGGTGCTACAAATGTCTTCCTCTCCCTTGAAGGCATAGTTCAACACGTTTTACATTCATTTATGAACACCTTTACGGCGCAACCGAATTCAGATAATCTTTTATCGCTGTCTCCAGTTCATTTGTTGTCTTTGGGTTATTTTGATAAACAAATGTTTTAGCATCACCTTAAAGGAAATAGTCGGGTGAGGACAGATCCGATGAGCACGTGCACCAGGAATTCCGTAATTACTCCGTCTTCAAAGATAGATTTCATTTAAAAGCCGCAGGGAATGATGCCGTATGAGCAGCAGCATTGTCTTGTTGGGAAAATGAATGGCTGACCTCATGATGATGATGATGATTGGTTTGTGGGGCGCAGAATTGCACGATCATCGGCACCCGTACAAAGTCCCAGTTTTTACACAGTCCAAGTCCCATAGTGCGCAGAGTCATTAGAACCATTTCATGAGGTCAACACAAACACTCAGTCCCCGCGCAGAGAAAAGTCCCCACACCTGCCGGGAATCTAACTCGGGACCCTGTGATCCAGAGGCAGCAACGCTAGCCACTAGAACACGAGCTGTGGATATGGCTGATCTCAGTTTCATTCTGCAGGGTAATAAATGGATAAATTATGTGGGAGCAATTGAAGTCGGCGGCAATGGGGTATCGAAAAAGATCTGCTCTATAATTCGAGCTCGCTTTATGACAACCCACACACTGATTTTCTCTGCGTGAAATAGCGTGTCTCTCAAGGAATCTGGAGTTTCTGATGATCAATTTTTTTAATTTTGGATTCAATGTACCCATTAGGTGAAACCAAGCCTCATCATCGAAAAAGGCTCGATCCAAAACATGAAATCCACGTCGGTTAACAAGGAGCTGAAACTCTTCACAATACGGTATGCGTTTCGCATGGCCCATAAAACTCAATTGTTACGCAGTGGTAATATTGTACGAGCACACTCCCAGTTCTTTGGTTATGGCTTTGTGTGCTGTCGTACGTTAGGCTTTCGTCTCTTGCGACAATCTCCTCACGGATTTTGTTCCACTCTGGAGCATGATGTCCGAAATGTTGTCAAAGTTCAGTTCTGTTAAAACTGTGGGCCTACTAGTTCGTGGTCCATAATGAACTAAACCTGTTGTTGGAATTTGCGAATGAAATCGCTTACGGTGTGGACACCTCGAAGCATAAAAACGCAATCTAAATTGCAGCCTCACAGTCTCCGTAAAGTTTCCTCCTCCACGGAAAACCTAATCCACTACAAACGCTCTCTCCGTAACTGTAAGCATTCTCATTACACTCAGCTTACACAAGAACTACATAACTACACAACTAACACCTGCAACACCCACACAACACTACTACTCCCCACCCTACCATTGCAGCCGGCCGAAGTGGCCGTGCGGTTAAAGGCGCTGCGGTCTGGAACCACAAGACCGCTACCGGTCGCAGGTTCGAATCCTGACTCGGGGATGGATGTTTGTGATGTCCTTAGGTTAGTTAGGTTTAACTAGTTCTAAGTTCTAGGGGACTAACGACCTCAGCAGTTGAGTCCCTTAGTGCTCAGAGCCATTTGAACCTACCATTGCAGCTCCAAGAAACACCTGCAGGTGAGACCTGAATTTGCTGCCTGCCTTAAAGGAAGGCGTGGCACGCGAGGCTCGCTGCTGCGGAAAGATGAAGGACGCACGATGTTACCATTAAGAGCCGGAATTCAAATCACATTACATGGAATAGCGACATGAGAATTCTCCTAACAGAAGAAGTAGTGTTAAGACAAAGCCGTTTACAGCCAAAGTGATGCCTACGTGCTTCTAGGACAGGCAAGATGTGGTTGTTTTGGATGTCTTGGAGCATAAAGCAGTTGACAATTCAGAACACTTCCGCTTGCGACACGATAACGCCAAAGAATTTCAGCGCTTCTACGTTGCCAAATTTAACCTGAATGTCCTGCCACATTTACCGCACCTAATTGATTGAACTCCTTTAGACAGCAGTCCGTGAAAAATGAACTACGTAGATGCTGACCCTGTAAGACACTGGCCACCCTTTGCTGGTTCGTGTTTTTTGGAAGCGTCATGGACTCTCCTTTCCATCATTGCTGATAGTGCCTATCTAATGGTGGTGAGCATGTAGAAAAATGGTATTATGTACCTTAAATCTTACTCTCATTAGCTGTTTCATTAAACCCGCTGTACCTTTTGTATTTTCTATGAAAATGAATGTGTAGCATTAGGTTCGAAATGACCGAATATTGTAGTTGATAGAAACGGAAAGTGCAAATTTCTACTCTCCTGCCACATTTCTTCGAGTGTGACAGGCCGTCTAATGTCAATAGAAAGCAGAATACCAAGGGCAGTGATTTTTCATCCCTAATTGGACGATCTGTAGTTTCTTGAAGGGAACGCCTCGAGGAAGATATACGGGCAAGAAAACTGAAAGAGAGCAAGTTTTGTTAGTTTTACAGCCCACTGCACTGCTGGAACATGACAAAACTAGTGTACGTCATTGGCAGAATGAACAGGAAACAAGCTCAAAATCAATTTCCAGTGAAGCAATTTTGAACTACATAATCGAAACATGGAGGCATTTCATGTACTTTCTGCGGTGTGCTGCCTGGCTGACTTCCCCGATTCAGATTCTGAGGTCTGTCTAAGTATGATGCAATAAAGTCCAATGTATTAACAATCCCACTGCATTACATCCTTTAAACGTGTGCCCGCATCTCGTGGTCGTGCGGTAGCGTTCTCGCTTCCCACGCCCGGGTTCTCGGGTTCGATTCCCGGCGGGGTCAGGGATTTTCTCTGCCTCGTGATGGCTGGATGTTGTGTGCTGTCCTTCGGTTGGTTAGGTTTAAGTAGTCCTAAGTTCTAGGGGACTGATGCCCATAGATGTTAAGTCCCATAGTGCTCAGAGCCATTTGAACCATTTAAACGTGTCTTCTGAGAAAGACGCACTTTTTTCTCAGTTACTGAAAGGCTTGAATAAGAGCAGTCTTTTAACAAATATCACCACAACACTGTGTCTCAGGTTTCAGAGTAATGCAGAGCCTCCACCATTTACATTTGTATACTATGTTTAATGATCAGGCCAATTCCCAGAGGTATGTCGCAACCTTAGCGAAAGTTTTCTTTCCAAAATTCCTGTTAGTGTTGTCATATACCTGATGATAAGCTTAAATCTCTAACTGTTTTAAAAGTATGCAACCGTGGATTCCAAAACCATAATATTCAAAGTTATGGGTTTATTAAAATGGATGTGTTGTCATCCTGCTTACATGAAAAGCAGGAAGTTCAAATATTATTTCAATTCACCAGATATAATAGTTCAGAAAAGTGATCTAGAGACTAGCTAATCGAGAGGTATTTTGAGTAAAAAGACCTCCGATACAAGCAATTACTTTCATTCTGACAACTTCCTTTCATATCAGTTCCTTCCTATGGCCTAGCAAACTGCCCATATCGACAATGATCAACGTCTTCATGTTACGTAAGGCATTGGAAACCACTGCATTTTAAGTACAGTATGGGTATCCAGAGAAAATACCGTGTTCTAGCAAATTTCGTGGTGACTGATTTGTGTGAAAAAAAAATTACGGCGTCGAGACGAATTCGGTAGAAATGAAGTTTTTAATAAAGAAAGAAATATTTAAGGTGGTTATAGCAAATGCAGAGGTGAAGAAGAGATGGAAGAATTATGAAGTACTCGAATTCATGGATGGAAGACCAGAATATAAGCGTCTTATACGTACGAAAGTTGCTTATGAACGAAAAGTGCCACCAGTGGAAGTACCTGATCCATTCATTCGCTTAACTCACATAGAGAAATCAAGAGAAATTTAATCCTGGATGGTCGGACAGGGTTTTGAACCCCACTCCTCCCGAGTGTACGTCCGGTGTGTTATCCACTGCAACACCTCGCTAGCCATGACCTGTATTCTTTGTATTACTGGCCACACCCAGATCACTGGTTTCCAGCACGCTGAGCACAGTGGAGACGCCAGTTTATCTCGCGCTCTTGAGAAGAAATCGCAGCGTGGAGCGACAGTCGCGGAGCTCATCAGAGTCCATCTCTGTCAGAACTGCAGCGCAGCGCCCCGCGGCTCTACCCCCACCCCAGTTTTTGTCTCTAACGTCTCCTGCCACCCGGATTGCGCTTTTGTTTCGGCCGACCCGCTATCGCCTCAAGAGTTGTGTTCAGTTTATCTTCTAGTGACAGCAACCGGAGGGATCCGGCTCACGGCGCCGCCTCTGGCCTGCCCCCTGCTACTCCCTACTCCACCCCGACCGACCCCTGCCTCCCTACTCCTCCAGCATCCCTTTCCAGGCTCTTTTGTCCCCTCGTCTCCTTTTGTGCCGTGTCGCAAGCAAAGAAATAAATCTGCAGCGCTTCCAGCGAGGCGGAAACACGCCATATCTTCGGCGTCGCTGCTGTCGCCGCCGCCGCCGCCGCCGCCACCCCCGACGACGACGACGATGCACCCCGCCGCTCGCGTCTGCCCGTGGACCGACCGGACAGAAGAAGACCGGTGGCGGCAGGCGCTAGGCAAAAACTACGCCCTACAGCGACACACTGCACCCGACGGGTGGATCAAGACTTGTCCCGCCGAACGAAACAACGTCGAGAGACCAACATGACTAGCAAGACGCTGAAATCTAGCTTCGAAGGTGGAATAAGTTTACCGGATCTGCTCTCAAAAACATATCAGCGGCAAAATAGGCAGGTTTATATCTTTGTTCACTCTGACCACAGATTGTGGATATACCTTAGATTCAGTTTCTTCCTTTTGCGTCCTTTCCTAAATCTACATACAGTTGCAACACCAGTTCATAGCCCAGTTCCATAACTATCTTTTTGGTTTGTCCCTTTTGAATATACTCGTCTGTGGTAAATGACAGGTCTTGAATTTTCACAGTCTCATAACACTGATCCTTCGTTTTCAACTTGGCAAATTTATTTCGTCTTATCTACTCTATTCCTTAGAGATGCCCAATTCCACTTAAGAAAATGAGTTCATATTGGATCTGAGAGCGTAGATACTCTATCTTCTACGAGTGATGACAGACCGTGCGAGAAATTCGTGTAATGTCCACTACTGGTCGGCGTATTTCTCCTTTTATTTTTCGCCAAAGAAAAAATGTTCGGTTGCACTAGTGCCACTGTACAGCGAGTGTACTAGATTTTTTATTCCACCCGTTTGTCAATAAATGGCTACGGATCGTCTTGCTCGAAATGTGGGCCTAGCTCCCGGCAGAAAACCTTAGGCTGATGACCTCATAACAGTAAAGGGGATAGGAAGTCGTGGGAAACTTTACCAATTTATCGAAGTTGCATCTCTTACAAATGTTACGTATCTTCGTTAAGGAAGAGCGCAGCTCTATAATCATATGGGTTTTTCAGCCAGTTTTGGATACAACGAGACCTCATTCATATTTGGATGCATGAATTACGCCTACGAGGACTTAAATACGAAGGAAACTTGCAATTGCGCACAATGAGAAAGACAGTTGATCCCAGCCCTTTTAGCAGTCAGTACAGATATTGTTCTGTAGAGATACGACAGTCCAGTGCCTTAGCCATTCGCCGTGCATCTACTAGTTTTTGAGGAAATTTTCGGCTCATGAATTTGCGTGGTTAAGTTGCTGTGGATGGAGGTAGAATACACTACTGGCCATTAAAATTGCTACACCACGAAGATGACGTGCTACAGACGCGAAATATAACCGACAGGAAAAAGATGCTGTGATATGCAAATGATTAGTTTTTCAGAGCATTCACACAAGGTTGGGGCCGGTGGCGACACCTACAACCTGCTGACATGAGGAAAGTTTCCAACCGATTTCTAATACACAAACAGCAGTTGACCGGCGTTTCCTGGTGAATCGTTGTTGTGATGCCTCGTGTAAGGAGGAGAAATGCATACCATCACGTTTCCGACGTTGATAAAGGTAGGATTGTAGCCTATCGCGATTGCGGTTCATCGTATCGCGACATTGCTGCTCGCGTTGGTCGAGATCCAATGAGTGTTAGCAGAATATGGAATCGGTGGGTTCAGGAGGGTAATACGGAACGCCGTGCTGGACCCTAACGGCCTCGTATCACGAGCCGTCGAGATGATAGGCATTTTATGCCCTGGCTGTAACGGATCGTGCAGCTACGTCTCAATCCCTGAGTCAACAGATGGGGACATTTGCAAGACAACAACCATCTGCACGAACAGTTCGACGACGTTGGCAGCAGTATGTACTATCAGCTCGGAGACCATGGCTGCCGTTACCCTTGACCCTGCATCGCAGACAGGAGCGCCTGCGATGGTGTACTCAAGGACGAACATGGGTGCACGAATGGCAAAACGTCATTTTTTCGGGTGAATCCAGGTTCTGTTTACAGCGTCATGATGGTCGCATCCGTGTTTGGCGACATCGCGGTGAACGCACATTGGAAGCGTGTATTCGTCATCTCCATACTGGCGAATCACCCGGCGTGATGGTTTGGGGTCCCATTGATTACACGTCTCGGTCACCTCTTGTTCGCATTGAAGGGACTGTGAACAGTGGACGTTACATTTCAGATGTGTTACGACCCGTGGCTGTACCCTTCATTCGATCCCTGCTGTACCTGTACACGCCATCCAAGCTCTGTTTGACTTAATGCCCAGGGGTATAAAGCCGTTATTACGCTAGAGGTGGTTGTTGTGGGTACTGATTGTTAGGGACCCATGCACCCAAATTGCGTGAAAATGTAATCACATGTCAGTTCTAGTATAATATATTTGTCCAATGACTACCCGTTTATCATCTGCATTTCTTATTGGTGTAGCAATTTTAATGGCCAGTAGTGTAGTTATTTGCGCATTAACCTCTTTCAATGGTATCATTTTTCGGTATGGATTTTGTACTACTGAGCTCTGCAAACGGTTTCTTGCATCTTATTCCAGCCAACAGTGCACCGAATCTTCATTTATATGAGAACTCTCCGATCGACTCTTACGTGTCTCGCACAGGATTTATAGACCAACTTTGAGACTGTTTCTCGATCGTTACATTCTCGAAGTGCATGTAGGACACATTAATACTCTTACCGTGCGAGCTCTTATTTGTCTTACTTTATTACGATGGTCTCGTCTACCTAAATAGGTGAAATACTACAAAGAAAGACAAGTTGGTGGGATGACACCACAATCTAAGCAGTTAGAAGAAAAAATGGAGCATGGAGAAAGTGGTGGAAAACTAAAAATGACGAAGACCATAAAAGATATATAGATGAAAATAAGAAGTGCAAGGAAATAGTGGAAACAGCAAAGAAAAAGGCATGGGGAGAGTTTACAAAAAAACTTGAAGAAGATGTGAAGAGCAATAAGAAAATGTTCTGTAAAATAATGAAAAGTAAAAGGAAGGCTTCTGAAGTACCAGTAAAGATAGAAATAGAAGACGGCACCGTGATTGAAGATCCAGGGAAAATAAAAGATCTCTGGAAAGAACATTTAAGGAACTGTTAAGCGCTGAGAAGCAGGTACACGAGGAAACAATAAATAATGTAGAAATTGAGAGAAGTTGGGATGCAGAATTAGGACAAATTACACTGGAAGAAATGGAAATAACTGTGAGGAAGATGAATGGGGGAAAGCCCCAGGACCTGATGAAGTATCAGTGGACATGATAAGAGCAGCCAGTCCAGTGGGAATGCAGTGGCTGTATAGAGTACTATCAAGTGTGTGGAGAAATAGTACAATACCTGACGATTGGAGAAGAGGAGACATTGTTCCCATCTTCAAAAATGGCAATAAAAGACTTTGTAAAAACTACAGAAGAATAACCCTTATGCGTCATACAGCCGAGATTTTTGAAAGAATTTTACTAAATCTAATAAGTGAAAAGATAGAAAAGGAGCTGAGTTAAGAACAGCATGGGTTTAGGAAAGGATGAAGCACGATCGACCTGATATTTCTATCGTTCAACTGTTGGGAGTATAACAAAAGGGTGATAATGGGTTTTATAGACATAGAAAAGGTATATGACTCAGTTAAAGGGAAAGACTCTGGGAATAAATAAAGAAGATAGATATGGAAGATAGATGCATTAATGTAATAAAGAAAATGTACAGAGGACACAATTGTAGAATTAGAACACCATTGGGGAACTCTGAATACTTCGAAATATGACAAGAACTTAAGCAAGGAAATATTCTATCTCCTGCACTTTTTAATGTTGTGAAGGAGGGAATGAATAGGGTAGTTAAAGAGATGGTAAAAGAAAAAGACAAAAAGATTATTTTTGCAGATGTTATGGTAATATGGGGTGATAAAGAGGTAGATGTACAGTTACACCTTGATGCGTGGAAGGAAATAATGAAAAGGTATGAATTAAAAGATAAGAGTGAAATAGTGGTATTTGGAAGAGAGAAAGGGATCAACAGAAATATTACCTTGACTGGAGAACCCCTCAAAGTGGTAGAAAGTTTCACCTATTTAGGGAGTGAAATATCTAGGGATGGAAGAATAACTAACGAAATTAATAGGTTACAGAAGGGAGGCAATTTCTACCAAACAATAAAAGACCTGATTTGGAATAAGGAAGTTTTAGAAAAAGCAAAACTCCTTTTGTATAAGAATTATTACTTCCCTATTGTCACATATGGTGGCGAAACATGGACAATGACCGAAAGGGACTGGAGCAGACTGCAAGCAGGGAAAATTAAATATTTCAGAGCACTTGAGGGAAAAAAAGGAATGGGCAGAGTAAGGAATGTAGAGATTAGAGAGGACATTAAACAAGAAAGTATGAGAGAAGAAATTGAAAAAAAAAGATTAAGATGTTATGGGCATGTTAAGTGGATGCATGGGAAGAGACTCAACAAAATTATGGAAGAACTAAAGATGGATGGGAAAAGACGTAGAGGGCGCCCAAGAACACGGTGGAAAATGGGAGTGAGAATATCTGTGGAAAGCAGAGGTGTGACCCGGCAGCAAGTGGAGGAAGAAAAGCGGTGGGAGGACCGAGCCAAATGGAGAGGACTCGTCAGCACCCAGACCCGGCAGTAGCTGGAGCGGGATTCGGATATAGATAGACTGCAAAATATTTTCGAGTTCCTAGTAGAATGTTGATGATTGAAATTTTTCGTGAAAATATCTCGCCGTCACTAAAAACGTTCTTTTAATGATTGACATCCCAACTCATGTATCATATTCGTGACACTCTCCCATATTTTGTCACGGTACAAACCGACGTGCTCTTCATTGAAATTTTTCGATATCTTACGTCATTCCCATTTGACACGGATCTCAGACCGAGCAGCAAGTATTAGATTTGTGTTATCTAAGTTTTTTGTCTACAAAACGCACTCTTTGGTTCGCTTTCCCAAAACATATTCTGTATGATGGTTCTGATTTCAGTTGTTTGAAACCGTATTTAGTTTAATAGAAAAACATCAAATTTGTGGGATTTATCCTGTTACCGAAATTTAACGGGATGTATTTAGTACTGATGTAGAGTACTGCATTCATTTTATAGTATAAAATCCATTATCACTTTTAATAGCAAACCGATGTCTAAACCACTGTGCACATCTTCTGATGACCTGTCTAGACTGTAACCGACAGCATCATCTGCAAACAATCTAAGTGTGCTGCTCATATTATCTCCGAGATTCAGATTCCGTGATGATATTACAAACTTACAGGGACGATAGGGAAGTGTAAATGTATCAATCAGCGGCAGTTGAGCCTGTCCGGAAATGACCGAGTCGAAAGCTATAAGCGAAATTCGTTTTGACTCCTCTGACAATCTCTTCTACTGCCAGCTCTTTGGTTTCCTCGTTTAGAAAGGTGGTGATATGGACTAAAACAAGAAGAAGATACCTAGCAAACACGGTCACAAAATTGCGTACCGTAAGAGCTATGAGTACCCGTCCATCTTTGTTACTAAAAGAGTGCTCAAAGCTCGTAAGGTTTGCATTCTAGAGCTCAAGTTCACCAGACTTTTCTCTGGTTGGGGTACACACGATCTTCTCCCAAGATATGGAGTGCAATGAGCTAGCAGTGAAGCAAGTCCACTGTCACACTAGTGAGAACGAATTTCGTTTATAACTTTCAAGTTGGTCGTTACCGGGGTAGGATCTCTTATACTGCTACATTTACCCTTCTCCATCATTCCTTAAAGCTTATAACATCAACACGCATTCACCCTCAGCAGCTTATGTACAGTAGAGGGCCTGTAACACATTCTTGGCGAATCCAAGATAACGTTTCTCTTCCGCTGGATGACTCAACAGCAATTACCACAATTCAGTCGCACAGCTCACAGGGTACTCCATAGGTAAGCAATTTTATTAGCAGTCGCATGTCAAAAGACGTCTGGATTTTGGGCATCTTTATCCAGTTTTGCGTAGGTAATTTGTTTAAATATCATTATAGTGCATGAATAGTTTTGGCATGAATGCTGCAGAGCAAATTATGAGAAGACGAAAATTTAACTATATTAATAAAGTAGGTACACATCAAACTAACATCTGTCGATCGTAAATTAAATCTTAAATAGAACATTTGAACTGCTACGAGGAATAGTGACTCAAGTAAATATAAAATGTCATTTAACACATCTCATGTTGCATAGTTCGCCAGGAAATTTGACTTCCCCTTATCTTCTGTCATTAATAAAAATGCGGCTGGGAAGGCTTAGAGACATGTAAACGAAGTTTCATATTAAAGAGTATAGAACTAACCCTCAAAAGAGCGTCTCAAACTAAATCGATTACTTAACCCTCCAGTAGAGCGACCACATTTCCGATGAACTGCATATATAAATTTAAACTCACAGAAAATTCATTCAGCTAGAGGAAGTGTACCTGACTACGAAAATTTTACTGTTCGGAACAAGCAAAGAGTAGCCATGTGTAATAGATAAATAATATCCTCCACAGACACGTATGATCAAATTCGTTACATTGCTGTAAACTGTATTTGTTTGTTGCAAAGATAATGTTAGACGCATAACAGAATGTGGCCTTGGAGTGATGTGCAAGAAAAATTCTTTTGCAGCTCTGTGTATGAATTGTTGTAACAGCTTATAGACAAGATACAAACTATTGGTACAATTGCTGAACACGTCGGTGAAGATACGTTTGTAAAAGTGGGGACATGTTTTTCGCTTATTACAAATTTCTGGGATATTTTCAATTCTTTTTTTTTTGGAATATACCTTCTTCCGTTCTTTTCTTTTAAGTTGTTTCACTGTTAATGTCTTTTGTAGTCATTGATCAACTACTTCTTTAATTTAATTATTAAGCCGTTGTTCATCATCCATGTTGTTAACCTTTCATTACTATTTTTGCTTACTATTGTTCCCTTGACAATGTAAGAAATGTAGTTTGGACAACAAACAGTTAAAACTTGTTGGTTTAGAGTCACATTAGCCTGAGCGTACTGCTCTATACGAACTGTTGTTGGCCTGACTTTCTTTCCAGGATTATAATGGTAAACGTAAATGTCGTGTGCCTAGGACCTCCCGTCGGGTAGATCGTTCGCCGGGTGCAAATCTTTCGATTTGACGCTCTTTCGGCGACTTGTGCGTCGATGGGGATGAAATGATAATGATTAGGACAACACAAAACCCAGTCCCTGAGTGAAGAAAATCTCCGACCCAGCCGGGAATCGAACCCGGTCCCTTAGGATTGACATTCTATCGCGCTGACCACTGAGCTACCGGGGGCGGACAGTATAATGGCAGGCTATGTAGTGAGCTACAGTGTATTCGTAGGCTTTTGCTCAGAAACACGGTTCTTGAAATTTTCTGCGTAGATTCTCTCGTGAGATTCGAGTTCCTCTTTGGAGTATCTAGGAATTCGAAGTTTTTAAGATTTCCATTACATGCATTCGACTGTGAAACAAGGCAGATGGCATTTGCACAGCTGTTATTTGTAAGCAGTCGGTGACCATGTCAGTAAGATCTAATATGGATCTTAAACACGTATGTTCCGTGTTTCGTATGCACTTTATTTTTTTGGTCAACTACATTTTTTTGTATTAATTATTTCATGCATTTACTCTGTCACGTGTAAAAAACAAATATATTGGACCAACCTAGCGAGTTACGTTCATATTATAACAGTAAAATAATATCCATTGTAGAAAAAAAGTTGTGCTTCAGAATCCTACCAAAAAAGTGCTCGATGTTGTTGTTGTTGTTGTTGTGGTCTTTAGTCCAGAGACTGGTTTGATGCTGCTCTATCCTGCGCAAGCCTCTTCATCTCCCAGTATCTACTGCAACCAACATCCTTCTGAGTCTGCTTGGTATGTTCATCTCTTGGACTCCTTCTAAGATTTTTACCCTCCATCCTGCCCTCCATTACTGAATTAATGATCCCTTGATGCCTCAGAACCTGGCTTACCAACCGATCCATTCTTCTAGTAAAGTTGTGCCACAAATTCCTCTTCTCTCCAATTCCATTCAGTATTTCTCCATTAGTTACATGATCTATCCATCTAATCTTAAGCATTATTTCTTGTCTAAACTATTTATCGTCCGGGTTTCACTTCCATACATGGCTACACATCACAAATATTTTCAGAAAGGACTTCCTGACACTTAAATCTGTACTCGATGTTAACAAATTTCTCTTCTGCAGAAACGCTTTCGTTGCTATAGCCAGTGTACATTTTATATCCTCCCTACTTTGACCATCATCAGTTATTTTGCTTCCCAGATAGCAAAACTCATCTACTACTATAAGTGTCTCATTTTCTAATCTAAATTCCTTCAGCATCGCCTGATTTAGTTCTACTACATTCCGTTATCCTCGTTTTGCTTTTGTTGACGTCCATCTTGTATCCCCATTTCAAGACACTGTACATCCCTTTCAACTGCCCTTCAAGGTCCTTTGCTGTCTTGACAGAATTACGATGTCGTCGGCAAACTTCAAACATTTTCTTTCTTCTTTCTGGATTTTAATTCCTACTCAAAACTTTTCTTCGCTTTCCTTTACTGCCTGCTCAATATACAGGTGAATAACATCAGGGATAGGCTACAAACCTGTTTCACTCCCTTGTCAACCCCTTCTTCCTTTCATGCCCCTCGATTCTTATAACTGCCATCTGGTTTCCGTACAAATTCTAAATAGCCTTTCGCTCCCAGCATTTTAACCCAGCCACCTTCAGAATTTGAAACAGAATATTCCAGTCAACATTGTCAAAAGCCTTCTCTCAGTCTACAAATCCTAGAAACGTAGGTTTGCCTTTCCTTAACCTATCTTCTAAGATAAGTTGTAGGTTCAGTATTTCCTCACGTATTCCAACATTTCTACCTTATCCAAACCGATCTTCCCCGAGGTTGCGTTCTCCTAGTTTTTGTGTTAACATTTTGCAACCGTCACTTATTAGGGTGATAGTTCGCTAATTTTCACACCTGTCAATACCTGCTTTCTCTGGGATTACAATTATTATATTCTTTTTGAAGGCAGGGTGTTTCTCCTGTCTACATCTACATCTACATCTACATTGATACTCCGCAAGCCACCCAACGGTGTGTGGCGGAGGGCACCTTACGTGCCACTGTCATTACCTCCCTTTCCTGTTCCAGTCGCGTATGGTTCGCGGGAAGAACGACTGTCTGAAAGCCTCCGTGCGCGCTCTAATCTCTCTAATTTTACATTCGTGATCTCCTCGGGAAGTATAAGTAGGGGGAAGCAATATATTCGATACCTCATCCAGAAACGCATCCTCTCGAAACCTGGCGAGCAAGCTACACCGCGATGCAGAGCGCCTCTCTTGCAGAGTCTGCCACTTGAGTTTATTAAACATCTCCGTAACGCTATCACGGTTACCAAATAACCCAGTGACGAAACGCGCCGCTCTTCTTTGGATCTTCTCTATCTCCTCCGTCAACCCGACCTGGTACGGATCCCACACTGATGAGCAATACTCAAGTATAGGTCGAACGAGTGTTTTGTAAGCCACCTCCTTTGTTGATGGACTACATTTTCTAAGCACTCTCCCAATGAATCTCAACCTGGTACCCGCCTTACCAACAATTAGTTTTATATGATCATTCCACTTCAAATCGTTCCGTACGCATACTCCCAGATATTTTACTGAAGTAACTGCTACCAGTGTTTGTTCCGCTATCATATAATCATACAATAAAGGATCCTTCTTTCTATGTATTCGCAATACATTACATTTGTCTATGTTAAGGGTCAGTTGCCACTCCCTGCACCAAGTGCCTATCCGCTGCAGATCTTCCTGTATTTCGCTACAATTTTCTAATGCAGCAACTTCTCTGTATACTACAGCATCATCCGCGAAAAGCCGCATGGAACTTCCGACACTATCTACTAAGTCATTTATATATATTGTGAAAAGCAATGGTCCCATAACACTCCCCTGTGGCACGCCAGAGGTTACTTTAACGTCTGTAGACGTCTCTCCATTGATAACAACATGCTGTGTTCTGTTTGCCAAAAACTCCTCAATCCAGCCACACAGCTGGTCTGATATTCCGTAGGCTCTTACTTTGCTTATCAGGCGACAGTGCGGAACTGTATCGAACGCCTTCCGGAAGTCAAGAAAAATAGCATCTACCTGGGAGCCTGTATCTAATATTTTCTGGGTCTCATGAACAAATAAGGCGAGTTGGGTCTCACACGATCGCTGTTTCCGGAATCCATGTTGATTCCTACATAGTAGATTCTGGGTTTCCAGAAATGACATGATACGCGAGCAAAAAACATGTTCTAAAATTCTACAAGAGATCGACGTAAGAGATATAGGTCTATAGTTTTGCGCATCTGCTCGACGACCCTTCTTGAAGACTGGGACTATCTGTGCTCTTTTCCAATCATTTGGAACCCTCCGTTCCTCTAGAGACTTGCGGTACACGGCTGTTAGAAGGGGGGCAAGTTCTTTCGCGTACTCTGTGTAGAATCGAATTGGTATCCCGTCAGGTCCAGTGGACTTTCCTCTGTTGAGTGATTCCAGTTGCTTTTCTATTCCTTGGACACTTATTTCGATGTCAGCCATTTTTTCGTTTGTGCGAGGATTTAGAGAAGGAACTGCAGTGCGGTCTTCCTCTGTGAAACAGCTTTGGAAAAAGGTGTTTAGTATTTCAGCTTTACGCGTGTCATCCTCTGTTTCAATGCCATCATCATCCCGTAGTGTCTGGATATGCTGTTTCGAGCCACTTACTGATTTAACGTAAGACCAGAACTTCCTAGGATTTTCTGTCAAGTCGGTACATAGAATTTTACTTTCGAATTCAATGAACGCTTCACGCATAGCCCTCCTTACGCTAACTTTGACATCGTTTAGCTTCTGTTTGTCTGAGAGGTTTTGGCTGCGTTTAAACTTGGAGTGAAGCTCTCTTTGCTTTCGCAGTAGTTTCCTAACTTTGTTGTTGTACCACGGTGGGTTTTTCCCGTCCCTCACAGTTTTACTCGGCACGTACCTGTCTAAAACGCATTTTACGATTGCCTTGAACTTTTTCCATAAACACTCAACATTGTCAGCGTCGGAACAGAAATTTTCGTTTTGATCTGTTAGGTAGTCTGAAATCTGCCTTCTATTACTCTTGCTAAACAGATAAACCTTCTTCCCTTTTTTTATATTCCTATTAACTTCCATATTCAGGGATGCTGCAACGGCCTTATGATCACTGATTCCCTGTTCTGTACATACAGATTCGAAAAGTTCGGGTCTGTTTGTTATCAGTAGGTCCAATATGTTATCTCCACGAGTCGGTTCTCTGTTTAATTGCTCGAGGTAATTTTCGGATAGTGCACTCAGTATAATGTCACTCGATGCTCTGTCCCTACCACCCGTGCTAAACATCTGAGTGTCCCAGTCTATATCTGGTAAATTGAAATCTCCACCTAAGACTATAACATGCTGAGAAAATTTATGTGAAATGTATTCCAAATTTTCTCTCAGTTGTTCTGCCACTAATGCTGCTGAGTCGGGAGGTCGGTAAAAGGAGCCAATTATTAACCTAGTTCGGTTGTTTAGTGTAACCTCCACCCATAATAATTCACAGGAACTATCCACTTCTACTTCACTACAGGATAAACTACTACTAACAGCGATGAACACTCCACCACCGGTTGCATGCAATCTATCCTTTCTAAACACCGTCTGTACCTTTGTAAAAATTTCGGCAGAATCTATCTCTGGCTTAAGCCAGCTTTCTGTACCTATAACGATTTCAGCTTCGGTGCCTTCTATCAGCGCTTGAAGTTCCGGTACTTTACCAACGCAGCTTCGACAGTTGACAATTACGATACCGATTGCTGCTCGGTCCCCGCATGTCCTGACTTTGCCCCGCACCCGTTGAGGCTGTTGCCCTTTCTGTACTTGCCCAAGGCCATCTAACCTAAAAAACCGCCCAGCCCACGCCACACAACCCCTGCTACCCGTGTAGCCGCTTGTTGCGTGTAGTGGACTCCTGACCTATCCAGCGGAACCCGAAACCCCACCACCCTATGGCGCAAGTCGAGGAATCTGCAGCCCACACGGTCGCAGAACCGTCTCAGCCTCTGATTCAGACCCTCCACTCGGCTCTGTACCAAAGGTCCGCAGTCAGTCCTGTCGACGATGCTGCAGATGGTGAGCTCTGCTTTCATCCCGCTAGCGAGACTGGCAGTCTTCACCAAATCAGATAGCCGCCGGAAGCCAGAGAGGATTTCCTCCGATCCATAGCGACACACATCATTGGTGCCGACATGAGCGACCACCTGCAGATGGGTGCACCCTGTACCCTTCATGGCATCCGGAAGGACCCTTTCCACATCTGGAATGACTCCCCCCGGTATGCACACGGAGTGCACATTGGTTTTCTTCCCCTCTCTTGCTGCCATTTCCCTAAGGGGCCCCATTACGCGCCTGACGTTGGAGCTCCCAACTACCAGTAAGCCCACCCTCTGCGACTGCCCGGATCTTGCAGACTGAGGGGCAACCTCTGGAACAGGACAAGCAGCCATGTCAGGCCGAAGATCAGTATCAGCCTGAGACAGAGCCTGAAACCGGTTCGTCAGACAAACTGGAGAGGCTTTCCGTTCAGCCCTCCGGAATGTCTTTCGCCCCCTGCCACACCTTGAAACGACCTCCCACTCTACCACAGGTGAGGGATCAGCCTCAATGCGGGCAGTATCCCGGGCAACCACAGTCGTAGTCCGATCAGGGGATGCGTGGGACGAGCTGGCCGTCCCCGACAAACCCCCATCCCGACCCCCACAGTGATGCCCATTGGCAACAGCCTCAAGCTGTGTGACCGAAGCCAACACTGCCTGAAGCTGGGAGCGAAGGGATGCCAACTCAGCCTGCATCCGAACACAGCAGTTGCAGTTCCTATCCATGCTAAAAACTGTTTTGCTAAGAACGTCTGAACTAATCTACAGAGAGCGCAAACAAATCGACAAAATTTAAACGGTTATTAAAATACAAGATTGCCTAGTAAATGCAGTAATGCTGCTACTTGCGCACTGCTGACACTGCTCGGCGGCGGAAGGAGACTAAGCGAAATTACACTATTCAGATACTAAAACACGATGCTACACTCTCAAATACTATAATACGCCCGAAATTTATGAACTAAACAATGCAAGTACCAAAAACACGCAAAGAAATTAAGAATTAAACTATGTAACAAATGAGTGAGCTAGGAGTATACGACTTGCTGCTCAGCTGCTTATCCAACGGCGGCAGGGAGCACACTGACTGCGACCAACCGACACTGGCCGTTCAAAACAAAACAGTAGACAAACGACTACGCGAATTTACACTATTCAGGTACTAAAACGCGATGCTACAACTCTCAAATACTATAATACGCTCGAAATTTATGAATTAAACAATGCAAGTACCAAAAACACGCAAAGAAATTAAGAATTAAACTATGTAACAAATGAGTGAGCTAGGAGTATACGACTTGCTGCTCAGCTGCTTATCCAACGGCGGCAGGGAGCACACTGACTGCGACCAACCGACACTGGCCGTTCAAAACAAAACAGTAGACAAACGACTACGCGAATTTACACTATTCAGGTACTAAAACGCGATGCTACAACTCTCAAATACTATAATACGCTCGAAATTTATGAATTAAACAATGCAAGTACCAAAAACACGCAAAGAAATTAAGAATTAAACTATGTAACAAATGAGTGAGCTAGGAGTATACGACTTGCTGCTCAGCTGCTTATCCAACGGCGGCAGGGAGCACACTCATACATCTTGCTCACCGAATGGAAGAGTTTTGTCATGGCTGGCTCACTCAAGGCTATCAGTAGTTCTAATTTAATGTTGCCTAATCCCGGGACCTTATTTCGACTTAGGTTCTTCAGTGATCAGTCAAATTCTTCACACAGTATCATATCTCCCATTTAATCTTCGTCTACGTCCTCTTCCATTTCCACAATATTGCCCTCAACTATATCGTCCTTGTGTAGACTCTCTACATACTCCTTCCACTTTTCTACTAGACCTCGTCTTTTGTCCTACTTGATCCTCTGCTGCCTTCACATTTCGGTGTTATATATAATATAATATTGATCTAACGGCATCTATATGAACTGTTCTCATGTCGTGTAGGCCATCGAGGTTTTTAGCCTGCTGCTTACGATGCTGCCGTTCGCAATGGCATGCTACTCATAGCCAAGCATTTGGTGTGAACAATATGATATGTATTCTCGCAAATTTACGTGTTCAGTTGCTTTTCATATCTTAAGTATTCTACGTTTTCCCAATTAGTCCCCTCTCCCGCTGTTTCTTCTCCCATTTTAGTACATGGGGTGTCCCGTAAAACATTTTTCTCGTTCATATGTTATTTACGAAAAACACTTTGGCACAGAGACAGAAATAAGTTTTCATATTGCTATGAGAGTATGGGGTGATATCACTTAGTATCAGTACATAATGTTACTCGCAAATATTTGAATTATTTTACTGATGCTCATTAAGGCTCATGAATCCCGTAGAGAAATGAAACCACTCTTTTACGTTTAGTGAAATGCTGTTCTATGGATTTCTTTACTTTAAGAGGTACTTGCCAGCCATTGTCCTTTCCTGTTTTGTAGTAATTTAACAAGGGAACATATCCACGTGTAATTGAAATGACTTATTGAAACTTAGCTGCTTTGTAGAAGGAGGAAAATTATGCAATACATTCCAGAATGAGATTTTCACTCTGCAGCGGAGTGTGCGCTGATATGAAACTTCCTGGCAGATTAAAACTGTGTGCCCGACCGAGACTCGAACTCGGGACCTTTGCCTTTCGCGGGCAAGTGCTCTACCAACTGAGCTACCGAAGCACGACTCACGCCCGCTACTCACAGCTTTACTTCTGCCAGTACCTCGTCTCCTACCTTCCAAACTTTACAGAAGCTCTTCTGCGAACCTTGCAGAACTAGCACTCCTGAAAGAAAGGATATTGCGGAGACATGGCTTAGCCACAGCCTGGGGGATGTTTCCAGAATGAGATTTTCACTCTGCAGCGGAGTGTGCGCTGATATGAAACTTCCTGGCAGATTAAAACTGTGTGCCCGACCGAGACTCGAACTCGGGACCTTTGCCTTTCGCGGGCAAGTGCTCTACCAACTGAGCTGGTAGAGCACTTGCCCGCGAAAGGCAAAGGTCCCGAGTTCGAGTCTCGGTCGGGCACACAGTTTTAATCTGCCAGGAAGTTTTATGCAATACATTGATTTGTTTGTGCCCAATTCCACTTTTAAGGGGTAAAACACACTCCAAAAAGTAATTTGATTTATTGGTTTTAGGCGGAATATCTCTGGAACGATGACATCAAAAAAGGTGTTCATTTAAGTGGATATTTAATTAATGTTCTTGAAAACTGCATAATCAACTTTTGGAATAATTCGAAATTTTGCAAAGTACCTCATCATAACTAATTAATTTTGATAAATAAAACCTTGGTTACATAGTAAATTAACGAAGCTTTCAAGCCACATACATCCTTCCTTAATAAATTTGGTTTCTGACATACCATTTTTAGAAAATAAGCTGTAAACAGTATGCTGTGTACCTAATTAAAATGTCAGAACATTCATTATTATTATAGTTATTATTTTACTTATATTTTTGATGTTTTAAATTCTTATTTTGCGTTTTACATTTACGTTTTCTATTCTTTTATTCTATTCTATCCTATTTTATTCTATTCTATTCTATCGGGCAGGTAGGTTAGAAAATTTAAAAAGGGAAATGGATAGGTTGAAGTTAGATATAGTGGGAATTAGTGAAGTTCGGTGGCAGGAGGAACAAGACTTCTGGTCAGGTGACTACAGGGTTATAAACACAAAATCAAATAGGGGTAATGCAGGAGTAGGTTTAATAATGAATAGGAAAATAGGAATGCGGGTAAGCTACTACAAACAGCATAGTGAACGCATTATTGTGGCCAAGATAGATACGAAGCCCACACCTACTACAGTAGTACAAGTTTATATGCCAACTAGCTCTGCAGATGACGAAGAAATTGAAGGAATGTATGATGAAATAAAAGAAATTATTCAGATTATGAAGGGAGACGAAAATTTAATAGTCATGGGTGACTGGAATTCGAGTGTAGGAAAAGGGAGAGAAGGAAACATAGTAGGTGAATATGGATTGGGGGACAGAAATGAAAGAGGAAGCTGCCTGGTAGAATTTTGCACAGAGCATAACTTAATCATAACTAACACTTGGTTTAAGAATCATGAAAGAAGGTTGTATACATGGAAGAACCCTGGAGATACTAAAAGGTATCAGATAGATTATATAATGGTAAGACAGAGATTTAGGAACCAGGTTTTAAATTGTAAGACATTTCCAGGGGCAGATGTGGACTCTGACCACAATCTATTGGTTATGACCTGTAGATTAAAACTGAAGAAACTGCAAAAAGGTGGGAATTTAAGGAGATGGGACCTGGATAAACTGAAAGAACCAGAGGTTGTACAGAGATTCAGGGAGAGCATAAGGGAGCAATTGACAGGAGTGGGGGAAATAAATACAGTAGAAGAAGAATGGGTAGCTTTGAGGGATGAAGTAGTGAAGGCAGCAGAGGATCAAGTAGGTAAAAAGACGAGGGCCAGTAGAAATCCTTGGGTAACAGAAGAAATATTGAATTTAATTGATGAAAGGAGAAAATATAAAAATGCAGTAAGTGAAACAGGCAAAAAGGAATACAAACGTCTCAAAAATGAGATCGCCAGGAAGTGCAAAATGGCTAAGCAGGGATGGCTAGAGGACAAATGTAAGGATGTAGAGGCCTATCTCACTAGGGGTAAGATAGATACCGCCTACAGGAAAATTAAAGAGACCTTTGGAGATCAGAGAACGACTTGTATGAATATCAAGAGCTCAGATGGAAACCCAGTTCTAAGCAAAGAAGGGAAAGCAGAAAGGTGGAAGGAGTATATAGAGGGTCTATACAAGGGCGATGTACTTGAGGACAATATTATGGAAATGGAAGAGGATGTAGATGAAGATGAAATGGGAGATACGATACTGCGTGAAGAGTTTGACAGAGCACTGAAAGACCTGAGTCGAAACAAGGCCCCCGGAGTAGACAATATTCCATTGGAACTACTGACGGCCGTGGGAGAGCCAGTCCTGACAAAACTCTACCATCTGGTGAGCAAGATGTATGAAACAGGCGAAATACCCTCAGACTTCAAGAAGAATATAATAATTCCAATCCCGAAGAAAGCAGGTGTTGACAGATGTGAAAATTACCGAACTATCAGCTTAATAAGTCACAGCTGCAAAATACTAACACGAATTCTTTACAGACGAATGGAAAAACTAGTAGAAGCCAACCTCGGGGAAGATCAGTTTGGATTCCGTAGACACACTGGAACACGTGAGGCAATACTGACCTTACGACTTATCTTAGAAGAAAGATTAAGGAAAGGCAAACCTACGTTTCTAGCATTTGTAGACTTAGAGAAAGCTTTTGACAATGTTGACTGGAATACTCTCTTTCAAATTCTAAAGGTGGCAGGGGTAAAATACAGGGAGCGAAAGGCTATTTACAATTTGTACAGAAACCAGATGGCAGTTATAAGAGTCGAGGGACATGAAAGGGAAGCAGTGGTTGGGAAGGGAGTAAGACAGGGTTGTAGCCTCTCCCCGATGTTGTTCAATCTGTATATTGAGCAAGCAGTAAAGGAAACAAAAGAAAAATTCGGGGTAGGTATTAAAATTCATGGAGAAGAAATAAAAACTTTGAGGTTCGCCGATGACATTGTAATTCTGTCAGAGACAGCAAAGGACTTGGAAGAGCAGTTGAATGGAATGGACAGTGTCTTGAAAGGAGGATATAAGATGAACATCAACAAAAGCAAAACAAGGATAATGGAATGTAGTCTAATTAAGTCGGGTGATGCTGAGGGAATTAGATTAGGAAATGAGGCACTTAAAGTAGTAAAGGAGTTTTGCTATTTGGGGAGCAAAATAACTGATGATGGTCGAAGTAGAGAGGATATAAAATGTAGGCTGGCAATGGCAAGGAAAGCGTTTCTGAAGAAGAGAAATTTGTTAACATCCAGTATTGATTTAAGTGTCAGGAAGTCATTTCTGAAAGTATTCGTATGGAGTGTAGCCATGTATGGAAGTGAAACATGGACGATAAATAGTTTGGACAAGAAGAGAATAGAAGCTTTCGAAATGTGGTGCTACAGAAGAATGCTGAAGATTAGATGGGTAGATCACATAACTAATGAGGAAGTATTGAATAGGATTGGGGAGAAGAGAAGTTTGTGGCACAACTTGACCAGAAGAAGGGATCGGTTGGTAGGACATGTTCTGAGGCATCAAGGGATCACCAATTTAGTATTGGAGGGCAGCGTGGAGGGTAAAAATCGTAGAGGGAGACCAAGAGATGAATACACTAAGCACATTCAGAAGGATGTAGGTTGCAGTAGGTACTGGGAGATGAAAAAGCTTGCACAGGATAGAGTAGCATGGAGAGCTGCATCAAACCAGTCTCAGGACTGAAGACCACAACAACAACAACAATTCTTTTATTGGTTTGCCATGTCAGACATGTGTACTTTGTTAACTGAAAGTAACAACTAACCTACTATTATTATGTAAAATCACTGTAGTAATGATAATCTGTAATGCTTAAAACAGCGTTTTTTACACCAAGCACATAAAACGAGCGAAATTTCCTCACGTAATGTACACGACGCGTACGCAATAAAAAATAAAATTCAGCGGGATATCAAACTGTTGTAGGTAATCCTCTAAATATCCTGATACAAATGAGGTATGTTTCAGTACAAGGTAAGCCGTCGAGAAGAGAATTGAACATTTATTAGTGACTGCATCTTGATTATATTGCTCCTCAAGTGGAGATTGATATTACAATCATTTAACGGGCTAGGCGTTAAAATCTTCTGTTGCAGTATCGAAAGTAGTATACACCCCACTGCTGCACTTGTACCGTCGAACCTTTTCTGATCACCAGATGAGCTTGCGTCTTGTCCACAGGTACAACACTCATAACGGTTTTTCCACACTGATATCCACCTTTTCATAGTTCTAAATTTCAAGCCTCAAATGTCCTTTTGATATTATTGATATCCAGCAAACAAACTTGTATGCAGATGAAAATATATTTGAAAGATGTTTCCTTCCTCAGAGAGGGAGAAAAACAAGTATTATTGTTAGATTCTTGTGGCGGACAGGGCCGATGAGGATCAGCACACTGCCCCAGGCAGATTATCATCTCGGAATGTAGTAGTCCAATGTTTATTTGTCATTTTTAACAAGGTTTTACATATTCTAAACACAACACAATTGGGGGAACTTTGGAGATCAGCGAAAGGTTCTGATTAGGATGGCATGTTGAACGAGTAGTTTCTTATAAAAAAGCAACGAATACGTATGCTCATAAATATTATTTATACTACAAAATTATACGTTGCACTCAATATTGCTGGCGGAATACGAGTGAACTAACAGTTGCTCATGGCACAACAGGTTGATTCAGAGCGCGCGGTAGTATAAACGCGTGTATCATCGAGTTACTGTTAATAATTCTAAGTTAGTATTTACACTCTATCATTGAGTCACTATTAATAATTCTAAGTTAGTCTTCATGTTGGATACGGTCTTATCCCGTGTTACAGAGCCTATAAACATTCGATGAAATCATGCAGACTGTGACATGTCACTACATTGTAATTAGAAAGTAGATGCTCCCAAAGAAATCATGCACTGCGTTCCAACGAAGAGCAGAAAGTGAAGTGTCGTCCAAAGGGGAGGTCTCAGGGCACAGCTTGTACCTCACAACGGCACTAGAAGCTAAAGACAGTCACTGACAGACGCAGCAACGAATGGGAGACGTCGGCATTAACGCACCGTCAACAGTTTCCATAGGCCGCCGCCCGTGGAAGCTTACTTACGTCGGTCCTCATCCCACTCTGGAATCATCGGCTATGACGACAGCATAAAGGTTAGAACTGCGGAACGATATTCGTAGTCAACTGAACATTGACGTGTGACTGTCATTTTGGCAGAACAAAGTGATAACTGTTAAAGTGTCAGCGACAGGAACAAATATGTCATTAATGTGGACTTGAATTGATTCCAAGTTAAGTAATTTAGTGAATAAAGTGATCTAATGTGTGTGTTGTAGCATCCACTCGAGTAACTCCAGCAGTACATTTTTAGCTTCCTACGACAAACTACAGAAAGCTTATGTACAGATGTATCAGAGTAATTGTTCCTGATTTTCTGATCTCGTAGAGGTCATGAGCATAAATGTTCCTTATCAATAACTACCTGGAAATGCTTCGTTTCCTAACGGAAGCAAGCACTCATCGCTCTGATTTCAGATGCTTTTATTGCTGCTGTTATTCTTGCTGTGGAAACAATGAATTACAGAATATTTCCTGTGTAGTTTGTTTACTTAGTTTCGAGCATTAAAATATGTGACATTTCTCTTCTGCGGCAGCGTGAAAAGATAGACTTCCTAATTACAGATCCGACACTGAAAGTTAAGTTTCTTGCCTCCAGTATGTAACTTTCTCCGAGCGCAAGCTCTGTATTCACATTTATGGCTTGCACACACGTTTACAATCAGAATTAGCACAGACTGAAATAATTACAAATTTAAATAACATTTATAATTTTATTTGAAATTTTCTTTATATTTAATTAGAATAATTTCGTATAAAGCAAACATTTTGTGGCATAGTTGTGTGATGTGCCATAGCTAAGATCATGCTCTCAATTTCACATTGGTTTTGCAATGATGTCTTTTTATCACAAACCAAGTGAGGTGGCGCAGTGGCTAGCACACTGGACTCGCATTCAGGAAGACGACGGCTCAATCCCGCGTATGGCCATCCTGAGTTAGGTTTTCCGTGATTTCCCTAAATCGCTCCACGCAAATTCCGGGATTGTTCCTTTGAAAAGGCCCGGCCGTCTTCCTTCCCCGTCCTTCCCTAATCCGATGAGACCGATGACCTCGCAGTTTGGTCGCTTCCCCCAAACAACCCCAACCAACCCAAGAAACTGCTAAAATTGTGTTAATTAATTATTCATTTTTGTAATTTAAAATTAGTCAGTGGCGATAGTTAGTGTTGTCGTACTCAGTACACCTCAGCAATTTCATTAAATAAAAACAAAAATGCAAGTGTGTCCTTAGTTCACAAGCAGTCTTGCAGAATAAAAGAAGAAAGAAATAGCACAATTCAAGAAAAAGCCGGAATGGTTCCTTGAAAAGGGCACGGCCGACTTCCTTTCCCGTCCTTCCCTAAGCTGATGAGATCGATGACCTCGCTGTCTAGTCTCTTCCGCCAAACAACCCAAACCTTTCTATCACTTTCACTAAAATACGCAGTTTCCTTCACACCCGTACAAGTTCAGAATGACACATTACCGGACATTGCTTCATTAGGAAAAATGTTGAATTTCGTGCTCTCTGTTATTTCAGAAAACCAGAAACTGTAGTTATGATGTACCTTTTACAATGTCCTATTACAATCGAAATCATTTTAAATGTAGTAAAACAAAATATAATAGTAAACTATGTCTTCAATTTCCCATTGTGCTTTGAAATAACTATAGAGGACCGAACGTACACTCGTCTGCGTGAAATCAGGATAGCCGCTAGGAACCTGTGAAGTATGAACGACGCTAGTACAGCATTATTAGAGCTCAGTCTTCTATCCTCACCGTTAACAAGTCGTAGTATTTCCGCACCAGTCTCGGTTGTTGCTCATTCGGCTACTTGCTCGTCTGTAGCTAACACAACATTCATACGAGTCATGAATGAGTGTGCAAAGCTTAAATGTAACGAGGAACAATACCAGCACCACAATGCTTTCATCAAAAAAGAAACAGAAAGAACAGTAATAAGTACTGGATTGATAAGTGATCATGGAGATATTTATTGGGAATCAAAAGGCAACCAAAGATAGAGAGTTGGATCATAGCTCGATCCAGACATACACAGCAAGAGAGAAAATTGTTACAACTGATGAACTCACAAATTCGACTTCTGATGCTACTCAGTAATGAATTATTGTAGAATATATGAATCCTCCATTTAATTTGATATTGTAAATTGGCTTCATTTTGTTTTACTTCACTTTTATATCAAAGAACAAGTATTACACTGATTGCTACATTGACAAAACGTCTAGCGCCAGTAAAGCTGCGATATGGAGTGTTCTCATTCCCTGACATGTCCACACAGTTCAGCAGATAGACGTCAGCGAGCACCTGCATAAACCACAATGAGTCGTGCAACGGGTAGCATATTATACCCTATTTGCCTGTAACACTCAATGGTACTTTGCGAGCCTTCTGTTCAACAAATATTTGAATCACACGAAGTGGCTGCCTTGCCAAATTATATTCATTTTCCAATGCCAAAAAATCTGTGAGAGGTCGTTGCTGTGTACGTCATCTGAGACAGTTTATTGACACTAGCCAGGATGCTGAATGACTTATGCTTCAGCTACAGTAACTGAGAGAGTGTAAAAGATGCCCATAGTTGCCCATGCATTCGGAAAAAAAGGTTGAAACTTCAATCTCAGGCATCTTATTCAAGATATCTGATGTTTCCAAAGTAACGTATTCAGTGTTCGAGGTATTGATTGTTTTCAAATATTTAATTACTGAATCTAAGCCTAATTTGACATCATTATAGTATTCACTGATAAATAACTTGCATGCCTCAGCGATCTGATCAGACACCTTTGAGTATTTCACCTAAACTTTTTACTGCTTCATATCGCGTTTGCAAGATAGACACTACATTCTCAATAAATACAATAAAGACATTAATTTTGAAGAAATATTCTGAATTCACACCTGTCTCTTGATTCCTGGTTTCATCATGAAATTAATTCCTATTCCTAGTGCGCACCTCTGGAAACTTAGCACTGGCAACTATTTTAGCTCATATCCTAGATCTCGCGAAAATATTTTAAGTCAGCTAGTAAGCTCTCGAAGTATCGTGCTCAACACCGATACTAATATTTCAGGCTCGTGATAGCTTTCTTCTGTGACCAATGGGTAACACAAATTTTAACCAAACTGATGTCATGATTATACACTTGAAAGATAATACATAATCCAAAACAGTCCGTACCACAGACCGCCTTTCAGGTCAAAAATTTAACTTATTGACAGTTTAAACAACAATGGCAGTCTTACCCAGTTAAGCTGCAATTAGTCTCACAGCGTCAACCCTACCTCTCCAGCGGGTTTGAGACATTGGAAGATGAGCTTCAAACACAATGTTTCTAAATTTACCATCGTTGTGGACTGCAATTGAACAGGTTGTAACGAAGTTCAATCATTGCGAAATCCGCTTCATGAAACTTTCAGCTGCCTGTAGTCCACAAATAGGCTACGACAAGAGTACAGAGAAAATTTTGTGAGAGGGTTCCACGGGAGAAAATATGTCTGAGCTGCTTTATAAGAGTCTCTCCTCATCATAAACCTGTCCGCTGAATTCACTGATAGGTTTCACAAGTATTACTCCAATTTCCAAATTTCCATTACTTTAATCTCCAATTTTCTGAGATGAACGTCTGAAGGACAACACTCCTTGACCAACATATAATGCCTCATCTAAGTTGGCTATTCTATGGACGAACGAAATAAGAATATTACCGGTTTACTTCCAAGAATGAGCATGCCCAGTTTACCTCTTTCATGTGATTTCATTTCTTCCCTTTTTAGATCTTCCAGGACAACTATGTACAAATAGAAATATTTTAAATATGTCGTTATTCTGCGTTACTCTAGAATACAGAATATTTCCTACATATTTCCTGTAAAATCACCTTGTGATATAGTCAGCATTGCTTTATATTTGAATGTTGTCGGCAGTCCTACCAAATAACGGTGTTCCCCAGCTGTTCTAGCCAACATTTGCTGTGTATATGTTTTCGTAGTATTTCCAATACTATTTGAAGAACACAAATTTTCAACTTCATCAGAAGGTGGTTCTAGCACACGATGTCTAAAAAATATTCTGCATCCAAAATCAAACGCGAAAGTGAATCGTGTGCAGCTGGCCTTAATAATCACGAAAGTGGACGACCGCGGTGGAAAGCAAGAGCTACTCGTGGGACTGGCTGTACTGGTGAAGAGCTAATACTCTTATATTTATTTATTTATTTTGAGTCATCAGTCATCTGACTGGTTTGATGCGGAGCGCAACGAATTCCTCTCCTGTGCCAGAATCTTCATCTCCGAGTAGCACTTGCCACCTACGTCCTCGATTACTTGCTGGATGTATTCCAATCTCTGTCTTCGTCTACAGTTTTTGTGCTCTACAGCTCCCTCTAGTACCATGGAAGTTATTCCCTGATGTCCTAACAGATGTCCCATCATCTTGCCCCTTCCCCTTGTCAGTGTTTTCCACGTGTTCCTTTCCTCTCCAATTCAGAACAGAGCCTCCTCGATATCAGTCCATCTAATTTGCAACATTCGTCTGTAACGCCATATCTCAAATGCTTCGGTACTCCTCTTTCCAACAGTCCATGTTCCGCATCCATACAATGATGTGCTCCGAACGCACATTCTCAGAAATTTCTTCATCAAATCAAGGCCGATGTTTGATACTAGTAGACTTCTCTTGGGCAGGAATGCCCTTTCTTCCAGTGTTGGTCTGCTTTTTGGCTGCCTAGGTAGGAGAATTCTTTAACTTCATGTAGTTCGTGACCATCAGTCCTGATCTCAAGTTTCTCGCCGTTCTCGTTTCTGCTACTTCTCATTACTTTCGTCTTTCTTCGATTTACTCTCAGTCCATATCAGACTGTTCATTCCATTCAGCAGATCATGTAATTCTTTTTCGCTTTCATTCCGGATAGCGACGTCATCAGCGAATCGTATCATTGATATCCTTTCACCTTGAATTTTGATTCCACTCCTGAATGTTTATTTTATATCCATCATTGCTTCTTCGATGTACAAATTAAAGAGTAGGGGCGAAAGGCTACATCCCCCTTTTCTCCCATGTTAATCCGAGCCCTTCGTTATTGGTGGTCACTTTTATTATGCCCTCTTGGC
Source organism: Schistocerca serialis cubense (assembly GCF_023864345.2). Lineage (NCBI taxonomy): Eukaryota > Metazoa > Arthropoda > Insecta > Orthoptera > Acrididae > Schistocerca > Schistocerca serialis. Next base: position 175,328,059 of record NC_064642.1, read on the forward strand.
TCTTGTACAAACATCAAAAAAAGTTTTGCATCACCTCAGTTCCGAGAGTTCCGGAACCTGTACAGAAAATTGGAATAGATATTAATATAAACATCATTTCCGCTCTTTCTATTGCTCATGAAAACCACACATTGCATGTTGCAGCACCATACAGCAAGACCTTGAGAGGTGGTGGTCCAGATTGCTGTACACACCGGGATCTGTAATACCCAGTAGCACGTCCTCTTGCCTTGATGCATGCCTGTATTCGTCGTGGCACACATTATCGCAAGTTCATCAAGGCGTTGTTGGACCAGATTGTCTGACTGCTCAACATCGATGGTTCAAATGGCTCTGAGCACTATGGGATTTAACAGCGGAGGTCATCAGTCCCCTACAACTTAGATCTACTTAAACCTAACTAACCTAAGGTCATCACACACTTCCATGTTCGAGACAGGATTTGAACCTGCGACTGTAGCGGTCGCTCATCCTCAACGTCGATTGGGCGTTGATCCCACAGAGTGGTTGATGGATCACGTCGTCCATAAACAGCCCTTTTCAATCTATCACAGGCATGTGCGATAGGGTTCATGTCTGGACAACATGATGGCCACTCTAGTCGAGCGATGTCGTTATCCTGAAAGAAGTAATTCACAAGTTGTGCACGTTGGGGGCGCGAATTGATGTACATGAAGACAATGCCTCGCCAAAATGCTGCCGATATGGTTGCACTATGGTGTCGTGGTTGCAAGGCTGTACCTCGCCATCGACGTCGGGAGTGAAGTTACGCATCATGCAGCCTATTGCGCACAGTTTGAATCGTAACACGTCGTCCTGTAGCTGCGCGAAAACGTAATTCAACATGGTGGAGTTGCTGTCAGGGTTCCTCCGAGCCATAATTCGTAGGTAGCGCTCATCCACTGCAGTAATAGCCCTGGAGCTGAGCGAGGCATGTCATCGACAGTTCCTGTCTCTCTGTATCTCCTCCATGTCCGAACAACATCGCTTTCGTTCACTCCGAGACGCCTGGACACTTCCTTTGTTGAGAGCCCTTCCTGGCATAGAGTAAAAATACGGACGCGATCGAACCGCGCTATTGACCGTCTAGGCATGGTTGAACTACAGACGACGCGAGCCGTAACTCCTTCCTGGTGGGCTGACTGGAAATGATGGACTGTCGAACCCCCTCCGACCACATGCTAAGGGTGTTCATTTCATTGTAATTTCATTCTAACGAGCTGCATGGTCACCGATGGTATCTGTTCTTTCGGACATGTCCGAAAGAACAGATACCATCTTAGTATACATATAGTTAAGGCTCACCGGCCACTTGACCATCTTCTTCTTCTGTGCGAATGCAGAAACAGTGCCCGAACTCTTGCGGGAATCGGCAACACGCCGCGAGTAATGAGTATAATGGGCGGAGGCACTACGAATGTAGTGCGGGACAATACGTTGAGAATGTGGGTTTCGCGGGAGGCGTGCCAGAGATACACCTTGCAGTCGCGTTAACCTCTGTGTCCTCGGTGGCTCAGCTGGATAGAGCGTCTGCCATGTAAGCGGGAGATCCCGGGATCGAGTCCCGGCCGGGGCACACATTTTCATCCGTTCCCGTTGACGTATGTCAACGCCTGTAAGCAGCTAAGGGTGTTCATTTCATTGTAATTTATATTTTTCATTTTTGCCTCCAAATGGTAGCGGAGTTACACCGTCTTTCCTAAAAGATTGCCCCTGGGGCGTCCTGCACCATCTTACACTGTTGAATGCTTTCTCCAGGTCGACAGCTTCTATGAACGAGTCTTTATTTTTCTTCAGTCTTGCTTCGATTATCAACTGCAACGTGAGAATTGCTTCTCTGGTGCCTTTACCTTCCCTAAAGACAAACTGACCGTCATCTAAGACATCCTCAATTTTCTTCCTGTAAGCAACTTGGATGCATGTGTTGCTCTGATTTGGCGATAATTCTCGTATTCGTCAGCACTTGCAGTCTTCGGAATTGTGTGGGTGATTTTTTTGTGAAAGGAAGATGGTACGTCGCCAGACTCATACATTCTACACGCCAATGTGAATAGCCGTTTTGTAGCAACTTCCCTGTACGATTTTAGGAACTCTGATAGAATCTTGCCTAACCCTTCTGACTTAATTGATCTTAAGTCCTTCAAAGCTCTCTTAAATTCTAATGCTAACACTGGATACCCTATGTTTTCTAAATCGACTCATGTTTCTTCTTCTGTAACATTAGCCATATCTTCTCCTTCTTAGCGGCCTTCCATGTACTCTTTCCACCTATACGCTCTCTCCTCTGCATTTAACAGTGGAATTCCCGTTGCACTCTGAATGTTACCACCCTTGCTTGTAATTTCACTGAAGGTTCTTTTGACTTTCCTATATGCTGCGTCAGTCCTCCCGACAACCATTTCTCTTCTGATTTCTTCACCTTTTTCACCCAGCCATTTCGTCTAAGTTCCCTGCACTTCCTATTTATTTCTTTCCTCATCGACTTACATATCTGTATTCCTGAATATCTTTGAACATTATTGTGCTTTCTTCTTTCGTCGATCAACTGAAGCGTTTCCTCTGTTACCGGCGGTTTCTTGCAGTTAACTTCTTTGTACCTATATTTTCCTTTCTAACATCTGCGATCGCCCTTTTTAATAATGTCCATTCGTCTTCAACTGTGCTGCCTACAGCGCTATTCCTCATTGCCATGCTAAAGCCTTAGATAACTTGAAGCGTATTCCTTAGTACTTCCGTATCCCACTTCTTTGCGCGTTGATTCTTTTTGATAAATCTCTTAAACTTCAGCCTGCTCTTCATTACTACTACATTGCGATGTGAGGCCGTATCTGCTTCTGCGTAAACATTACATTCCCGTATCTGATTTCGGAATCTCTGCTTCACCATTATATGACACAAAATTTATTTTATACTAATGTTTTGCTATATTCCTCCTGTGCAATCAAATGGTTCAAATGGCTCTGAGCAATATGGGACTTAACATCTGTGGTCATCAGTCCCCTAGAACTTAGAACTACTTAAACCGAACTAACCTAAGGACATCACACACATCCATGCCCGAGGCAGGGTTCGAACCTGCGACCGTAGCGGTCACGTGGTTCCAGACTGAAGCGCCTAGAACCGCACGCCCACACCGGCCGGCTTCCACCTGTGCAGCAAGGGGATCGAAGTGCTTGGGGGGGCCTCCCCGCCACTTTCCTATAAGGGACACCGGTGTTATTGCCCTCGTTCCTCACCCTGTTCCCATCCCCTCGTCAGGGTTGTACTCAGAGTACAAGTATCATGTGCTAGGCTGCGTACTCATTATTCAATAAATTCCGCAATAAACTGCTATCGCCAACAGAAAAAAAATCGACAGATTGGCTAGCGGTATGGGAGATACGGTGTGCAGGATCACAGCATCCGGAAATCGACTTAATGGTAGCACGCGTGTGCGCCGGAGCCCTGACAAAGGCCACCGCCCTGTACCGTAGGCTTGCCCTGTACTGTTTTGTAGGCCTGCCATACCTGCGCCTGCCTATTCTCTCTCCCTCTCTCTCTGCTCCTCTGTCCGTGCGTGACCGGCGGCGCAGCTGCGTTCTTGCGAGCCTCGCAGTGTCCCCGCGTCCACTTGGGTTATTCTACATTGACCCGCCTCGTAAAGGGGTCGCCTCGGATATTAAATGCCGGGAATAGCGGGTCGCTGCGTATCTGAATATCCGATGCAGACCGTCGGTAGCAGTTCTGGAGGCCAAACAGTAGCGAATAAGACTACAATCATTGGAGTTGTCTGGAGCCGCACAGGAATTACTGTCACCGTGAAAACATCCGTGGCTTAGTGGTTCTGTGCAAGAACGATGTTGTTAAGTCACCAGTCAGGTAAATTTTTTGCGTCCTTTAATTCATCCCTTAATTTTCTTTTCTTTCCCTCACACAGCCTTCTCCAGCGTACATTTGTGATATACTTCGAATCTAACTTTTGATCTTAATGTGAGCCATTCAGTATGGGACTGAAGGTCCGTCATGACGCAAACACGTTAGTTTATATAAGTCTCCAAACTAGTTTCGGTGAAATACCGCTATCATCTACATTTACGTGATTAATCTGCTATTCACAATAAAGTGCCTGGCATAGGGTTCAATTAACCACCTTCAAACTGTCTCTCTACCGTTCCACTCTCGAACGGCACGCGGGATAAACGAGCACTTAAATTTTTCTGCGCGAGCCCTGATTTCTCTTATTTTATCGTGATGATAATTTCTCCCTAAGTAGGTGAGTGCCAACAGAATGTTTTCGCAATTGGAGGAGAAAACTGGTGATTGAAATTTCATGAGAAGATCCCGTCGCAACGAAAAACGCCTTTGTTTTAATGATTGCCACTCCAGTTCACTTATCATGTCTGTGACACTATCTCCCCTATTTCGCGATAATACAAAACGAGCTGCCCTTCTTTGTACTTTTTCGATGTCATCCGTCAGTCCCACCTGATGCGGATCCCACACCGCACAGCAATACTCCAGAATAGGGCGGACAAGCGTGGTGTAAGCAGTTTCTTTAGTAGACCTGTTGGACCTTATAAGTGTTCTGACAATGAATCGCAGTCTTTGGTTTGCTCTACCCACCATATTATCTATGTGATTGTTCCAATTTAGGTTATTTGTAATTGTAATCCCTAAGTATTTAGTTGAATTTACAGCCTTCAGGTTTGTGTGACTTACTGCGTAATCGAAATTTAGCTCATTTCATTTTGTACTCATGTGAATAACTTCGCACTTTTCCTCATTCAAGGTCAACTGCCACTTTTCACACCATACAGATATCTTGTCTAAATCATTTTGCAAGTCGTTTTGATCATCTGATAACTTAACAAGACGGTAAATGACAGCATTATCGCCAAACAATCGAAGACGACTACTCAGATTGTCTCCTATGTCGTTAATATACACTCCTGGAAATGGAAAAAAGAACACATTGACACCGGTGTGTCAGACCCACCATACTTGCTCCGGACACTGCGAGAGGGCTGTACAAGCAATGATCACACGCACGGCACAGCGGACACACCAGGAACCGCGGTGTTGGCCGTCAAATGGCGCTAGCTGCGCAGCATTTGTGCACCGCCGCCGTCAGTGTCAGCCAGTTTGCCGTGGCATACGGAGCTCCATCGCAGTCTTTAACACTGGTAGCATGCCGCGACAGCGTGGACGTGAACCGTATGTGCAGTTGACGGACTTTGAGCGAGGGCGTATAGTGGGCATGCGGGAGGCCGGGTGGACGTACCGCCGAATTGCTCAACACGTGGGGCGTGAGGTCTCCACAGTACATCGATGTTGTCGCCAGTGGTTGGCGGAAGGTGCACGTGCCCGTCGACCTGGGACCGGACCGCAGCGACGCACGGATGCACGCCAAGACCGTAGGATCCTACGCAGTGCCGTAGGGGACCGCACCGCCACTTCCCAGCAAATTAGGGACACTGTTGCTCCTGGGGTATCGGCGAGGACCATTCGCAACCGTCTCCATGAAGCTGGGCTACGGTCCCGCACACCGTTAGGCCGTCTTCCGCTCACGCCCCAACATCGTGCAGCCCGCCTCCAGTGGTGTCGCGACAGGCGTGAATGGAGGGACGAATGGAGACGTGTCGTCTTCAGCGATGAGAGTCGCTTCTGCCTTGGTGCCAATGATGGTCGTATGCGTGTTTGGCGCCGTGCAGGTGAGCGACACAATCAGGACTGCATACGACCGAGGCACACAGGGCCAACACCCGGCATCATGGTGTGGGGAGCGATCTCCTACACTGGCCGTACACCACTGGTGATCGTCGAGGGGACACTGAATAGTGCACGGTACATCCAAACCGTCATCGAACCCATCGTTCTACCATCCTAGACCGGCAAGGGAACTTGCTGTTCCAACAGGACAATGCACGTCCGCATGTATCCCGTGCCACCCAACGTGCTCTAGAAGGTGTAAGTCAACTACCCTGGCCAGCAAGATCTCCGGATCTCTCCCCCATTGAGCATGTTTGGCACTGGATGAAGCGTCGTCTCACGCGGTCTGCACGTCCAGCACGAACGCTGGTCCAACTGAGGCGCTAGGTGGAAATGGCATGGCAAGCCGTTCCACAGGACTACATCCAGCATCTCTACGATCGTCTCCATGGGAGAATAGCAGCCTGCATTGCTGCGAAAGGTGGATATACACTGTACTAGTGCCGACATTGTGCATGCTCTGTTGCCTGTGTCTATGTGCCTGTGGTTCTGTCAGTGTGATCATGTGACGTATCTGACCCCAGGAATGTGTCAATAAAGTTTCCCCTTCCTGGGACAATGAATTCACGGTGTTCTTATTTCAATTTCCAGGAGTGTAGATCAGGAACAATAGAAGTCCTACAACACTTCTTTGGCGAACGCAGGATATTAATACTGTTTTACTCGATGACTTTCCGTCTATTATTACGAACTGTGACCTTTCTGACAGGAAATCACGAATCCAGTCGCTCAACTGAGGCGATACTCCGTAGGCACGCAGTTTGGTAAGAATACGCTTGTGCGGAACGGTGTCGAAAGCCGTCTGGAAACCTAAAAATGTGGAATCAATCAGTGAGTTTCTTTCACCTAAGACACAAATAATTCGTATCGTTGTAATTAATTTCAATAAAGTTACCTAGTAGTGTGAAGATGCTTATTTTTCACGATTTTTAGAACAAAGAAATCCACCGATGATAGCGTTATTTCGTTGAAAATGGTTTGGCGAATTAAATAAACAAAACAAGTGTTTGCGTTAAGAAGGACGCCAAATTCTGTGTTGTTTTACGCAGACATTGACAAAAAGAAGAAGATATCAAGTTACAATTATTGTGTGATTCAAGCTTCCACAGGTACGCTACATCTACTTATAGTACGAGAGGCCTTCAATAAGTAATGCTATATATTTTTTTCCGGAAACTGGTTTTATTCAGGATTCCATTACACCTTAATATTCCCTACTCTTTTGCCTACAAAGCATTATTTTTCAACATAATCTCCATTCAATGTGGCTGTCTAATGCCACCTTACAGGATTATACGCTCGCGTGGTACAACAACCCTATTGGTGAACGTCGGAGACAGCTTATTGCTGCATCAATAACTTCCCCATCATCTACTCACTGCTTCTCGTGGAGTGCATCTTTCTTTGGGCGAAAAAAGGATGGTAGTCATAAGATGCGGTACCCGGGCTGTAGGATAGATGAGGAAGTACAGTCCAATGAATTTTTGAGCTCGTCTCCAGTGCGCAGTTTTGTCTGAGGCTTTATGTTGTCATGGATAAGGAGAAGTTCATTTACATTTTTTGCGGTGACGAACTCGCTGAAGTCGTTTCTTCAGTTTCTTGAGGATAGCACAATAATCTTCAGAGTTTATCGTTGCACCATGAAGGAGAATATCTAACAGAATAACCGCTTCAGAGTCTCGGAAGGCTGTCGTCATTACTTTATCGGCTGAGGGTGCGACTTTGAACTTCTTTCCGGAGGAGAGCATGTGTGCCGTCACTCCATGGATTGCCGTTTTGTTTCCGGTTCGAAGTGATGAATACATGTTTCATCACCTGTGACGATGTACGACAAGAGCTTGTCACGATAAACTTCGTAAAAATCAAGAGATTCCACGGAGATGGTCTTTCGTTGTTCTTTATGGTCTTCTGCTAGGTGGCGAGGATCCCAGCAGTCATACACCTTTGACTTCCGCAGTTGGCGATCGAGTGTGTTAGCACTACAATCAGAGACCTCCAGTTGTGCGGCGAGGTGTTTGATGTGGTCCGTCGATCACCTCGAATGATAGCGTAGATAGTGTAGATTTCTTCCAACATTGCACGATTCACAGCTGTGTGCGGACGGCCGGCATATGGGAGACCGGACAGGTTTGCGCGCCCTTGTCGCGGTGGTAACAGACGCCTCGCCCAGTGACTCACTGTGATATTGTTGACTGCCGAGCCTCCGTACCTCCGTATATATTCTGCGAGCTCCTATGAGTATCTGCGACACTTTGGTTTTTCTCTGAAAGAAACTGACAGCTCTCTGCTTGGAATACATCACCGTTATAGACATCAATTTGAAGCCTACATACACTACTGGCCATTAAATTCCTACACCAAGAAGAAATGCAGATGATAAACGGGCATTCATTCGACAAATATATTATACTAGAACTGACATGTGATTACATTTCCACGCAATTTGGGTGCATAGATCCTGAGAAATCAGTACCCAGAACAACCACCTCTGACCATAATAACGGCCTTGATACGCCTGCGCATAGAGCGAAACAGAGCTTGGATGGCGTGTACAGGTACAGCTGCCCATGCAGCTTCAACACGTTACCACAGTTGCTCGGCCACCGTTGACCAGATGTTTTCAATTGGTGAGGGACCTGGAGAATGCGCTGGCCAGGGCAGAATTCGAACATTTTCTGTATCCAGAAAGGCCCGTACAGGACCTGCAACATGCGGTTGTGCATTATCCTGCTGAAATGTAGGGTTTCGCAGAAACTGAATGAAGGGTAGAGCCACGGGTCGTAACACATCTGAAATTTAACGTGCGCTGTTCAAAGTGCCGTCAATGCGAACAAGACGTGACCGAGACGTGTAACCAATGGCACCCCATACTATCACGCTGGATGATACGCCAGTATGGCGATGACGAATACACGATTTCAATATGCGTTCACCGCGATGTCGCCAAACTCGGATGCCACCATCATGATTCTGTAAAAAGAAACTGGATTCATCCGAAAAAATTACGTTTTGCCACTCGTGCACCCAGGTTCGTCGTTGAGTACACCATCGCAGGCGCTCCTGTCTGTGATGCAGCGTCAAGGGTAACCAAAGCCATGGTCTCCGAGCTGATAGTCCATGCTGCTGCAAACGTCGTCGAACTGTTCGTGCAGATGGTTGTTGTCTTGAGAACGTCCCAATCTGTTGACTCAGGGATCGAGACGTGACTGCACGATCCTTTACAGCCATGCGGATAAGATGCCTGTCATCTCGACTGCTAGTGATACGAGGCCGTTGGGATCCAGCACGGCGTTCCGTATTACCCTCCTGAACCCACCGATTCCATATTCTGCTAACAGTCATTGGATCTCGACCAACGCGAGCAGCAATGTCACGATACGATAAACCACAATCGCGATAGGCAGCAATCCGAGCTTTATCAAAGTCGGAAACGTGATGGTACGCATATCTCCTCCTTACACCAAGCATCACGACAACGTTTCACCAGGCAACGCCGGTCCAATGCTTTTGTGTATGAGAAATCGGTTGGGACTTTCATGATGTCAGCATGTTGTAGGTGTCGCCACCGGCGCCAGTCTTGTGTGAATGCTCTGAAAAGCTACTCATTTGCATATCACAGCATTTTCTTCCTGTCGGTTAAATTTCGCGTCTGTAGCGCGTCATCTTCGTGGTGTAGCAATTTTAATGCCCAGTAGTGTATAACATCGCACCGTGTCGGAACTTCAGGAAAGTACAAAGCTGAAACCGGAATATTCCGCCCTGGCCCTCAGGTAATCCCGCATTTTTTCAAGCAATGTGGCCGATGACAAAAATATGTTACACTACCTATTGAAGACCCATAACACAAGCGCAAAACAAATGTTTGTAGGCCTTTAATACCTTTGTACGTACACTAAATTTATGTGTGTATAGTGTCAAAGCACTCACAGCTCTTCCTTTGTAGTCAAAAGAAAAGGTATTTGACACTTAATCACCCTTGCTCTAACAAATAGAGAAGAACGTTTGCTCCGTGTAGCTATCGTGGCCAACAGGTATTTCACTTTCTGCGGTGTGTCGAAACTGTCTGAATAAAATGGGCCCAGATGCTCCAGATAGAGCGCCCAAAGCGAATTACAAGATACGCTACATGAAGCAGGCTATACGGACTACCGTGTCCTTGGCTGTCACCTCTGCCACTGCCACCGCCTATGCATCGAGACGGCTTCGCACCTCCCTCCAAGGGGAACAGGCGTGCCGTGTACGGCTGGTGCCTGACGAAGCAGTACACCCGCCACACTGCACTGCTCTGCGGGTTGCCGTACTGTCAGAGACCTGCCAGACTTTGCTGCGCCACAGTCACAGGACACAGCAGAAGCGACGAGGGTTGTCCAGAAAATAAGTTCCGATCGGTCGCTGACTGGAGACCACAGTGAAAATCAGAAACATTTTATTTGGTAGAGTTAGCTACACTTTCCAAATACTTCCGTACATAGTCGACGCTCCGACCCGGAGCGTTATACCAAATTTCCAACACCATCGTCATAGAAGGCAGCGCCTGCGCTTTCAGATAATTCTCTACACTGGTCTATACCGCGTAGCCTGCGCCCAAGTGTTGTCTTCGTATCCAGCGTTTCGTGTGAACAGAGATGATACTCATGACGAGTCAAATAGGGCTGTGTTGTGGGTGATCGATCACTTCCCATCGAAAAGGCTGCAGGAGCGTCTTCACTGCCCCTGAAGATTGTGGCTGAAGTTGCCACGAAGAAGGAACTACTTGGCAGTTGTGTTAGGTGGGCTACATTCATTAAGGCGATGCCTCTCAGCGGGCCCTCCTACTTGGCGGGAGACATCGTTGTTCTAGCCACCTTTACTCGCTCACAGTGCGCTCACAACTGAAAAGAGCGTCTTGATGCGATCGACCGTCATACTAGAGACACTACCCAACAAATCTGTGCAGAGCTTCATCGGGGCTTCACTGTGGTGCCCAATTTGCGACCGATCGGAACTTACTTTCTGGACAACCCTCGTATTTAGCATCCGCGAAGCCACATGACGCTGGTCGCTTCGTGCTACCTGTACGCCGGCCGGCCGTTATAGGATCGCTGCCTGCAACTCTCTACCTAGTCTAACGCTGAGTCTGATTCCGAGTAAACGACGGATCTGCAATGCTGACTTGCCGGATCAAGACAATGCCGCTGTACCAACAATTGTGACCGCGGCCGATCCTAATCTTGCAGAGTAGTCTTTAGTAACAATTATTCTTGCCTGAAACTCTCTTCTGAGTCTACCGCTGATTCCGAGTAAACAACGATCCACAATGCAGAGCTGTCGGACCAAGACAATGTCAGCGTACCACCGATTGTGACCGCGAGCGATTCTAACCTTGTTGAGTTATTTATAGTGACAATTATTCTTATCAGATCTGGTTCATTTTTTGTGTTCCCTGTTATTCATGCTTTTCGTTGCTTTCTTATAGTAGTAAATTTCTATTGTTCAGTGTTACCTGGGCACCTACTTCTCTGCGTGCACCATCCCCAACGGGACACACCCCTGACCAATTTAGTAATAAGGACTAGTGACTGAGAGAATGTAACACCGTGTTGTATTCTTGTGTATATTCTGTCTGAGGCTCTTACCAAATTGGACTGATGGCAGGCAGGAAAAATTCAAAGAAGAATGGCATGATTAGCTTCCTTTTGCTGTAGACAGTGTAAAAAAGGAGGGTGCGCAAACGTCAGTGGGAGGACAGTGTCAGAGCGTGCATAGAGTAGGGCCAACACAGAAAGTTCCAAGGGCTTACAAAAGGAAGAGATATTATTTCCTCTATAGAACATCACGCTAGTAACCACGACGCTAATACTATAGAATTTCGACGTTATACTGTAAGTAGCCTGTTTATATGTTTGTATGTTGGCAGCGCTATAGACTATTAATATCGCTGACAGCACTCTACGCCCTTGGTAAGATACTGTGTGGTTGGACGGACTACCAGTTGGCGGTTAGCGAGCGGACGACTTGGACATGTATCCTTCGTGGAGACTCATTGTTGGTAGGACATGCATTGTAAAATGATGATGGATGTAGTTGGTAACGTTTGGGTAGTGGATTTATTGACAACTATATAATTTTTGGAACTGGATGTCACATGAATAAGGTAAAAATCTGTTAAATACATTGTTTGCTCTTCAACGAAATTTTTCATTTGCTAACCATAAGCCTCCTAGTATTAGAGCCTATAGTAGTTAGGATCCTTTTATTTAGCTGGCTGATGTTGCAGCTTGCTGTAAATGCTATAGTTCGTGTTATGAAGATTTTCTGTAAGGTAAGTGACTCATGAAATGTATGGGTTATTGCTAGGATTTCTTCCAATTCAGGACCATTCTTTTGTTTTTACTATTTGAAGCCATGTTGTCAGTGTATAGCAGTCACATTGCGTTGAGGTTGTATATTGTGGGCAATAAATGAATAGGTTAAGTTTGAGTTGTCTTTGTCAGATAAAATACTGTAGATCAGTGTTTGAAATGATAAAAATAGGAAAATACTAAGAAGTTTCAGTATGAAGGCATGCCGACTACCTTTCACGCAACATCCGTGAATGGAACGGGAAACGTTGGTGTGGTATGACACTCTTGCACCCTGTACTACTCGCCAACTGCAGTTCTACTTCACATTAAAGTCGTGGAGGACAGTAGTTGTTTGGATGACTCTAGTTACACAATGAAAAGACTAAATTGCAAACATCTGCCAAAATATTACGAAAATCCGCCTGATGACTGTTAGGACACCCGCTATATAATCCGCAAATTCGAAAGGGAACCATACACTAGCTTTTCGACATCCAACGCGCCTTTCTAGCTGCATTACGTTCCTAATATATCTGTCACTTCTAAATATCAGATGAGCTATTACACTTTAGCAAATTCTCCACCAAAATCTGAAGTCAGTTGAAAAATCTTGAAAATATTGAACGCAGTTCCTTACGAAACGGGACCCACTCGAATTAAGAAATGACCGTTCTCATCTAGTAAAAATGGGGGAACCAATATTCATCACCTCACGGATTTACTGTGGTAACTGGAATAAAAATCCAAGATCAACTGAATATTAAGCCCAAAAATGCACATCATCACCGGTCGCCAGAATCAAGATTTCCCCTATCAAAGTACTCCACCAAACACGTTGTATGTATCTAACTGGCTGCTGCCTGCTAGCTTAATGGGGGACACCGCACAACTTGCGAATTGGCTCAACGTATATCACTAATCCTCTTGAGAGTTGGTACAAAAGCAAATCGATACGCAAGTGCAAAGATAACCTAGTGAACAACACAAATATATATGCAAAGGCGATTAAAATCAAATAAAAAATTAAAGACTCAATGACTTTAGTCTCATTATTAATAATAGCATTTGATGGCAATAATGAGAACTGAGTCGGAAGTTAATGAGTTGGCAAAATTATAGTTTTTAGAAAAAATTATTTAATGAACGAAACAGCTCTTAATTTTTATTCTGAGAAATGCAGTTCAGTGTGGTAATCTGTAGTTAATTGAAAAATACTAGCCATGAGATACTAACATGGTTTTTACAATAATTCTTAATGCATTATTTACAGAAATAGTTCGCGAGTTTGCGCTTCTTTATCAATGTATTCCAAAGTCAGTTACCACTTAGCTGGTGCTGTCGGTGAGTCGACGACGCCAGCGTTGTTGGTTCATAATCTTCGCAGTCCAACAATTATCATGGTATTCCTGTTCCTCTTGATCGTTGCTCCCCGTTGTGAATGCAGCAGAAACGCACTGCGTTTGTAGAATTACCTCATTTAGCGCTTCTACATGCACTGACGAAAGTAATACGTTGCTCGTTCAATGAACGTGTGATTTATCGTGCCGTCATAACCTGTGTTAGGCGCTGCGCAGGTAACTTCGTCGACAAGTGCCCCTAAAAAAAAAAAAAAAAAAAAAAAAAAAACCACACACGCACACACACACTTCACGCACAGCATTATATGTTTGTAGGCACAGTTCTGAGTTTATGGTTTTCAGTTCAGTCAGTGCACGACAAGGGTACCATACTCCTGTTTATTACTATTGTCCTTATTGTGCGCTAGACAGTCCGTGCTGTCTAAAATTAAAACTGTGCTCTTACGACATTCACGCAGATTGGCGATCTGTAAATTTATAGTTTTTTAAGATTAATGTGTCGAGTAGCAGCTTCGACTGGTTAGCAATGCGGCACTTAGTCATTTATACAACGGAACGCACCGACATCACAGAAGCGTATCACTGAGCAGTTACTGTACATCGGCCATGGCACAATGTATGCTCGCATTTAAGCAGCACGATAATCAACTTCTTGCCCTAGCCCAAGACAGACGTTTCTACACCGCTCAACATTTATTACTCATCTCTACACTGAGTATACGATTTGTAGTATTGCACAGCATTAAAGTATCACTTTTTTCTGTTGATGGTAAATTAATTTAAACAATAAGTTAATAAATGTGCGTAAACACAACACCAGGAGAATGAAAATACAATTACATTCATTACAGCTGCGTGACGTAAACAGAAATAAATGTGTTCAATGAAACTGATTAAAAAACTCATCGTAAAATCACTCTTTCGATGTATCCTGAAAATAAAATTGTAAACAAGGAAAAATAAGTACCGGAAAAAGGGAAAAAAGTATTACATTACGCCGTAGTGATAGCTACGCAAACTGTATGTAAACATCCATCGGCCATTTTTATGCTAAAGAGATCTACAATTACAATTTCAATCTTATAGCTACTAATTTGGGAGGACATCACATTTAAAAAGAACTTGGTAAATGTTTAATATAACTGTACAGAAACTTTCGTACAACGGTTTAACACTAAACTACCTGTGCTATTAAAATTTCAGCCTCATTTCTACAGATTGAAGCGGACGTTATACTTGTTTTGTTAGATCTATTTCTGTATAAACTGTTGAACTGAGGAGGTTCAAACCCAGAATTAATCACAAGTTTCTTAACCATCTTAGCATAAAAAATATTTTAAATTATCTGAATATTTCATTAGGCTGTTGCACACGTTTATGGCTGAGCGCCGTACACACGAGTTAAGGGTGTACCCTGCACTCTCCCGGTGTTAGCTCACGTCTGTCGAGAGCCGTCCACCGTAGGTGCTTCCCCACAATGAATCTCCCCAAGGCATGACATCGTAAAGGTGCCTCATTTACTTTATTCTACCACGAATTTATATACTTTGGAAGTCTGTATCTCAATCAATATCGCCTTTGCATAACGTCACTTGCAGCGTGCATGGTACCTTCCATCTCTAGTTCAATAATAAAAAAAAAAGAACATGAAGCCAGATTAAGTGTCCGATTAAGAAGAGTGGGCAGCCGAACATGACAAGAATATGATGGGAAGTACTAGCTGGGAAATTATTTTGTGTCACTGCTGGTTTCTAGCTTCTACTTCACCATCTGTTGGCGTGCCCTGTATTTGTGAACGTAAAACTGTGAGGCGTTAGTTATTAGCTATTTATGAGCAGCAGGCACAACGCTGTTGCAAAGAGGGTTATCAGGCTTCATTTGTCATTTCAAGGCCACAAACCTGGTTGAGAGTTCAAACTTCACGAGCCTTGAAGCACACGCACATGCAATTCATGGTTTGTTACGTGTGGAATCTGTAGAGGTGTTACGTGTCTAAACATTAACCTTTTGATTTTTCTTAAACAATATGTGTGGGAACTCGGCAAGATTGAGATCCATCTCATTTGTGGTTATCTTCAAAATCACTGGGATACTCATGAGCAGAAGACACTCTAAAAGAATTTTGTTACAAGCGTAGGATTTCTGCGTTCCACAAACTTTTATTTCCGACAAAGGATGTCATAGTTTCCCTATTTGTGCGACATACATAGAACGACCCTTAAGCAGCTAAAAATCGCTATCTCAAATGTTTGTGCTCAGTTTCAAAAACTGGATGAGAGTAACCCTGAGCTGGACGGAGAATTTCGATACGTTTGGGCTAAGTCCACTTTTGCTGCATACTGTTAATTTTTATTTATTTTTTATTTACTTGTTCCAGAACCATACGACTGGAATGAACGAGCGAAAAATTTATTTTTATTTTCTCCGATTCAGTGCACGCGGGAGTGAGCAGAAAAAATGTTGTTTTTTGTTACAAATCGACATTAACACGCTGCGGCATCGTTTCAGTTTGGATTGTTTTCATTACAAAGCGTCTGTATCCAGTAACACTATTACACATTTAAATTTTACCTTTTGTTTTTAAATACTCAAAATATTTGATGTTAAATATTGGACTGTAATTATTTTCGGTACGTATTGTTAAGTATTTCTTCTGCCTTCCACAAACGCTGTATTGCTACATCTAGATCTCAGATGCATTTCGTAATAAGGGTGTCTGTTGTTTTGGATACTTTCTATAGTTCTATTCTAGTTAAGTGTGCATGAAGTTAACGAGTGACTATTAGTCTCCATTTGTGTTCAGGAGGAACTTAGAAATTATACACTTGGAAGAACAAAAATTATATAAAGACGTGTATTTTTTTATGAATCTGAGTGTTCATATATCAACGCTAAATGACTAAATTATTATGGAAAGCTCATGAAGTTGGTACTCCTACAAAATTCGTGATACTATTGCTGGGTCACGTCTTTAACTTCACATCTTTGTACATATTCTTTGCTGAGAGATGGAGAACTGTTTAATCTGGTCTATTGCTCGAAGTATTTGTCTCAAAGGAACGATATTTGTACAATAATAATGTAAAGAGTCATCTACGCCTGTCAGCTACACACTTTAGACAAATGATCTGTCTTTATAATTTCGTTTGTTCTTGATGAACAGGACGAAAGTTTCAACACGGCTGTGGTTTGAGTTTGTTTTGGTAATGTGTGCTTCTTTGCTTTGCTTCCATCTGCCTGGTAATACTCTACGTGACAGAGCCACATTTTAGCTACTCACTGAAGTACTACGTGCGACGAAGATCTGACTGTGTCTAATTAATATTTTGGCCCTGTATTGAAACTATAGTGTACATAATGTAATAGATACTACTTTAAGTGTCTCTGACACAAATTAATTAAAATGTTTATGAGGACTGAACTCAACTGAAATGATAGATGCTCGTAGTGATTACACCGATTTATTGTCGAAAGACATAAAAGTGAGATATGATAGAAAACATAAATAACTCTTAATTAGGATGAATCAGGAATGGGTGGAGTCCCTAAACCATGGTTCCCACTTAGAATGTGGATAACGCTATTTGCTTAGAACTCACTGGATTGACAGTTGTTGTGAAAGGCAAACTACATACAGTACATTCATATGCTGAGCTACGACTGCTACTGTCTGAAGAGGCAAACGCCGTACATGGTGAGAAATTCACTTCGATATTTCTATCAAGCTGGAGCAGCACAATGCTTACCATGCGCCTAGTGGAGTCCGCACTGTACTGAACTGCACGTCACTGCGGTGACTCGACTGAAATATCACAGCCTCCACTGCTCGATACAGGATCCGAAACTGCATCTCCAAACCCTGTACGATATTGTGACGTTACGCGACCCAAGGCTTCTGGTCAGAAAATTCAGGAACATTTGCCTCACGGCATCAAACTGAAAACTGATCAGAGTCGCCTCGTACCTAAAACCGAATGTGCGTATGACGGGCATTGTGGCTACCATACAACTCTACAACTCTCACTCCAGAAGTTTGACATCGACTGTCCCCTCTCTGTCTTCCCTCGTCACACTACCCTTCTGCTTATTACACTACTGGTCATTAAAATTGCAACACCAAGAAGAAATGCAGATGATAAACGGATATTCATTGGACAAATGTGTGGTCACATTTTCACGCAATTTGGGTGCATAGATCCTGAGAAATCAGAACCCAGAACAACCACGGCAGGCCGTAATAGCGGCCTTGATACGTCTGGGCATCGAGTCAAACAGAGCTTGGATGGCGTGTACAGGTACAGCTGCCCATGCAGCTTCAACACGATACCACAGTTCATCAAGAACAGTGACTGGCGTATTGTGGCGAGCCTGTTGCTCGGCTACCATTGACCAGACGTTTTCAATTGGTGAGAGATCTCGAGAATGTGCTGGCCAGGGCAGCAGTCGAACATTTTTTGTATCCAGAAAGGCCCGTACAGGACCTGCAACATGCGGTCGTGCATTATCCTGCTGAACTGTAGGGTTTCACAGGGATCGAATGAAGCGTAGAGCCACAGGCCGTAACAAATCTGAAATGAAACGTCCACTGTTCAAAGTGCCGTCAATGCCAACAAGAGGTCACCGAGACGTGTAACCAATGGCACCCCATACCATCACGTCGGGTGATACGCCGGTATGGCGATGACGAATACACGCTTCCAATGTGCGTTCACAGCGATGTCGTCAAACACGGATGCGACCATCATGATGCTGTAAACAGAATCTGGATTCATCCGGAAGAAATGACGTTTTGCCATTCGTGCACACAGGTTCGCCGTTGAGTACACCATCAGAGGCGCTCCTGTCTGTGATGCAGTGTCAAGAGTTACCTCAGCCATGGTCTGCGAGCTGATAGTCCATGCTGCTGCAAACATCGTCGAACTGTTCGTGCAGATGGTTGTTGCCTTGTAAACGTCCTCATCTGTTAACTCAGGCATCGAGACGTGGCTGCACGATCAGTTACAGCCATGCGAATAAGATGCCTGTCATCTCGACTGCTAGTGATACGAAGCCGTTGGGATAGAGCACGGCGTTCCGTATCACCCTCCTGAACCCACCGATTCCATATTCTGATAACAGTTATTGGATCTCGACCACGGCGAGCAGCAGTGTCGCGATACGATAAACCGCTATCGCAAAAGGCTACCATCGGACCTTTATCAAAGTCGGAAACGTGCTGGTACGCATTTCTCTTCGACATATTCGTGGTGTAGCAATTTCAATGGCCAGTAGTGTATTAATTTCAGAAAATAAACACTCCGCTTCAAGTTTCTTCAGAAAGCGCAAACTGTAAATGGCAAAGAGTGAACAGTTTTTTTCGTCAGTCACGTATTTATCTATTTTTTACTCGGTACTGCCTCTCTCCAACAGAGGGGCACATGCTTTTCCAATAATCCTCCCTCTAACCCATTAGAGTGACTATCGCAAAAGGTTTCTTTCGCAGCCTGATGCAGCATTCTGAGAAAGGCCTGTGGGAAAATATTGTGAGGGCTGCATGTGAAAGCCAAGGCGCGCTCTCTCTCTTCTACAGGGATCAATCATTAGCGCACCGTTCCGTTCCGACTCATTAAAGTAGGAATAACAGCACAATATAAGTGCGACATCTCCAGTTAAATGCTCGGCCGTGGAGGACGCTGGTGAACCCCTGCTGCTTAAGCCCATCGTCACCGTTCCTCCCGCAGTGAGGATGTGGTGACCAACACCTAGGCAAGTTGCCCTGAATACCTGAATTCAGTTCTTCTCATTCTCTAAATAGGAATAAAGTGGCCGTTCGGCTATCCACACCACCGACCGTCGTCTCGTCCAACAACAGCCTTAGCAGTCCGTAATGGAGACACTTTCATTATGAGCGCAATTCCTTCATGTCAGAACACTGTGTGAAAGATCACATTAAAATCAACGGCTGTACTTAGTCACTGTCAGTTCTCTATACTACTCTCTGAATAGGTCACTGTGCTTCCATAACATGACTCTACCGCCCTCGCCTGCTTACGGTCCATAACTGTGATCAGTTAGATGAAAGAGAGGCAACCCTAAAGGACTTGTAACTTTCAGAGTGGTGAATAGTGTGCGGAGCTGAAATGTTTGAAAGACTACTAGGGACATTGATTAATAGTTTAATGATACTAAGAAATATAGTAAGACTTATTTATAATTATCTACAGAGAAATAATGAGAGTATTTTTAGTTTCAAAACTTTTTATGATCTGTAGTACTTGCCTTGCTCTGTCGTCTTGGCAAATTCGAGATATACTACAATATTCACAATTTCATCTGCATGCTTCTCATACAAATGGGTGTAGGCGTCTCTTCTCTAAAAACACTCTTTTATAAGTCACTGGAATAGTGAACTGAGCACTTCGCTACGCGGAGTGGCCGCGCCGTTTGAGGCGCCACGTTGCGGGGCCCCTCCCGCCGGAGGGCATGGGTGTGTGTGTTGTTCTTAGCATAATTTAGTTTAAGTCAGTTTAAGTAGTCTGTAAGTCTAGCGACCAATGACCTCAGCAGCTTGGGCCTTAGGAATTCTCTTCCTCTCGCTCTCCCTCTCTGTCTCTCTCTCTCTCTCTCTCTCTCTCTCTCTCTCTCTCTCTCTCTCACACACACACACACACACACACACACTGAGCACTTCACATAATTAGAACATGTGGGTCGCTTCAGGTTTCAAAAGGGATAGCAGAATAGTTAATTTGTGGGACTGTATCGCCAATGTCAATTTATTGCAGTACCCTAAATCCGACTTTTGGTTGCTTAGCTCTATTGCGCGTAGATTGTCCCTACACGCTGAGAGGCTTGTTTTGTGGTCAAGCATTATGACTTCTTCTGGTGACCCAGCAATTTATATACAGAAATGTTACAACCAGTTCCTTTTATTTATTTGCGAGACCCAAAGTGCTTCTAAAAATAAAAGAACCAATTGTGTAAATCAATCTATTACTATCTCAGGTAAAACCTTCTAAATAGTCCACATTTTGGGTTCCAAAGTGGTAGCAGTACAGAATCAGTCATAATCGAACATAGAAACGTGTGACTCGACGTTCTTGATAAGGATGAGTGCATCACGGGCATTTTCGATCTGTTCAAAGCATTTATTACTGCTGACAGTAAGATTACATGAAGTAAGTTGGAATCATTAGGAATTACAGCTGTAGTTAAAGACTAGTTACAGTCATACCTCAAATAAGTCGAATGCTTTACTAAAACGATCATCATAAAAATGTACACTGATGTATCAGTTACTGAGGATGCCGTATCGGGACCAGAACAGTTCGTCATATACATCACTGACTTCGCAAATTCTGTTAGTCATGCGGTGAAAATTATTTGTGTTGATGACAAGGCATTATAGTGACTGAAAAAACTCCTTGTGCGAGAAAGTAAAACCTCTTGTTCACAGTAACGTCCTTCATATTTTCCGTTTCTCTATGCTTTGACGTGGTAAGACATTTAGTGCTTTTGTATACTGACTTCCTGAAAGTATTGTCTCTCATGATGTACTAAACATTTTCCGAGCCGATCTTTTTGTCTAAATATAAGAAGTGTGATTAAAATGTAACGAAAATTTTTGATTTCGGGGCTTTATACTCCAATTTTCAAATTTGTTGGCACACATAGTCCTAATGTTTGATTGGATTTTCACCTATTTTAAATATTTAATGCATTGTTCACAGTTGGAAAGGTTGTACGAGTTTTCTAGTGCTTGGCGATTTTTTACTTTCGAAAAAGACGGATAAAAGAATTTGCATTAAATTTTGTTTGAAAAGGGAATAAAGGACAGTACCGCGTTCGAAATGTTGACTGTGACTGTTGGAAAATCTACTGTGACTAAGACAAGTATATAGGCGTAGCATAAACGTTGTAAAGAGGGTCGGGAAGACGTTGAAGGTGGCGACTGCCCTGGAAATCCTAGCACATCAATCGTCAACGACAACGTGGAAGGAGTAAAGAAAATGGTTCTGGGAAACCTCCGAATCACCACCAGAGAGGTTGCTGATGATGTCGGCATATCCTTTGGTTCATGACAAGAAATTTTTTCCGATGTTTTGGGAATGAAACGGGTAAAGCAGAGTTTGTTCCGAAACTGTTGAATTTCGGCCAAAAACAACGTCACGCAGACATCACTCAGAAATCGATAATTGAAGTCTGGAAGAATCCAGACCTTCTGAAGAAGGTTATAGCAGGTGACGAAAGGTGGGTATATGTGTACGATGTGGAAATCAAGGCCCAATCGTCCCAATGGAAACTACGTGAAGAGCCACGGCCGAAAAAATCGACAAGCTCGATCAAATGTGAATGTTCTTCTCATTTTTTTCTTCGATTACCTTAAGAACATCACGAGTTCCTGACTTAAGATCATACGGTCAATATAAGGAATACTATCTAGAAGCTATGAGCGATTTGCGTGAAGCCATCCTAAGAAAACGACCAGAATTGTAGCGAAGCCACTCGTGGAAACTGCATCATGGGAATGCTCCCTCTTCACAACTTATTGCTTGGCGTGATCTTTTGGCAAAAACCAAAACCATTATGTTGCCTCAACCACTGTATTCGCTCGACACGACCCCCTGCCTTTCTGTTCCCTAGGCTGAATAGAACCACAAAACGAACTCATTTTGCCCCCATAATAAGATAAAAAAGAATCGCTGAAGGATCTGAATAAAATAACGAAAATTGAGGTCCAGACGTGCTTCTGAGGTTGGAAAAGGCGTTTGCACAAGTGTGTTATATCTGAGGGGGATTACTTTAGACGAGACAAAGTTGATATTGATGAATAAATAGATATTATTTAAGAAAAACTAAAATTACCGTTATTTTTTGATCATACCTCGTGTAACATTCCTTTCACTGGGGACTGAACTGAGAAGACGCCGTCCGCGTTACACAACGCCGCCTCGCTAATCGGGCTACTAGATGGCAGCGCTGCCAAAACTCTCTCCTTTGTCATAGTTGGCGATTCTCTCGTGTTGTCGCTTCGACAGTTGCGCTCCCACTTTCACCACTCCCCAACATGTCGCAGCTGCTCTGTTCGCGAGCAACGAACTTAACAAGCCTCTGACACGAAACGATTAGTGCTGAGTACTGATTGTTTACTGAAGCTGCGTTACACGCAAACATATGAGCACAATATCATTAGCGTGCTACGACATTTGAGTTTCATCAACAGTCGTACCAGCCAGTGCTCATTAGTTTCATATTATTCGTATTATGGCGGGGTCAGTGGGTCGATTCGTTTGTCTGATAACCTTTTTTGGTCTGTCACCGCCCATCAAAGGCCTGTAAACTACTGAGGTAGGAAAAGAATTACTTCATAGAAAGGAACTCTTACTTGATACAGCTTGGTGTCGAAGAAACAGCTCCTGAAATCATGTAAACCATATCTCACAGAAATATTATCAGTATTCTCAGATTTAGCTTTCACAACACCAACGAAATATTAGCAGTTTAGCAAGATTGTTTCCTAGCCTCAGCACCTAGCACAGTTCAGAATCAAAATCCTATTCACAGTTCTTATCTTTTATCTATTAAACATCAGACAGACAAACGAAAAATAGTTCGTAATGGTCCACTCACCACGTCAATATTAATATAAGCGGCACCCACAAACTCGCTAAACGTATGTCTAATATTCACTCGATAGTCTGTTTCTATATAAAGTGAATCAAATACAATCAGAATCTCTTCAATGATGAAGTTCTGTAGCCTACAAGCATTCGAAGTTCGCTCTCACTGTTGCAAACCACCGTCAGACATGACAGCATTGCGAGCCTCTGACGGACGGATATCCACTCTCTGATCAACTGCGACACAGTGTCCCTTTGTCTGCTCTGACGGTTAACGAAATCCTCGCTTTCCGACAGGTGGCACACCTTCCTATGTATCTCATCCTTCTTGCAGCAGCAAAATACCTCATAACTTTCCGAACAGAGATTGTATCTCTGTCATTGCTGTGCCCGTTACTAATATCTTAATTTATTTGCAGCTTTATACGAGAATATAGTGTGGTATTATTTAGTACATAAGCAGAATGAAAAATGCTCCTATCACAGCACAAAAAAGGAAAATATGGTCTGAGTAGCATGGGATGTAAAAGAACAGAACTAGTTTTTCGACTTATCTGGCAGTTTCAAAGACAATAAATCAAAACATCTTGATATATTCTCCCGTTTTGGGTTGTTAGTATCAGTAGCCATGTCATGCAATATAATTCATCATGCCAAGTAAAGTAACATGATGCATATTGCTGGGAATACTGGGATGATATGTATGATGTCAAAATCTAATTTGGTGATGCCTGATCGGAGAAGAGTCTGCATGATGTCACAGTCAAAGATGGCGATCAAAGAGTTTGTCCTGGGGATACTGGGACAGTTTACATGGTTGTCAGGTTACTTAAATCCAAGACTATGGACCTGGGGATACCAGCACAGTTTGTGTGGTTATCACATCACTTGTCCTAAGTTGAAAATGGCGGAGATTCAAAACATCATTTCACTTTTCCTAACTTTAAGTACAATTATGCTATGTTTCAGTGGCAACACGTATAAAACATTAACTTTATTCTTTACATGTCATTTTGCATATTCTTATAATGAAGCGCTAAATCCCAAAACGGTTGAATAATGTATGAACTGCTATTTCTCACTTTGTGACATTGCACCAGCTTAAATGTTAAGTTTCATCTCAGGTAAAACGGCTCTTCACATAGCATCAACTGAACTGCACAGTCTCTCTGACACTGCAGATGAATGGACTGCTGTGATTCTGCCTCCAGCAGGTGAATGTTAAGCTTCATGATATATATGTACGATCGAACAAAATACGTTACAATTTGTAGGTGTGTCTCTCGTAACATCTACATCGACATCTACATCTATATTTATACTCCGCAAGCCACACAACGGTGTGTGGCGGAGGGCACCTTACGTGCCACTGTCATTACCTCCCTTTTCTGTTCCAGTCGCGTATGGTTCGCGGGAAGAACGACTGCTGGAAAGCCTCCGCGCGCGGTCGAATCTCTCTAATTTTACATTCGTGAGCTCCTCGGGAGGTATAAGTAGGGGGAAGCAATATATTCTATACGCCATCCAGACACGCACCCTCTCGAAAGCTGGACAGCAAGCTACACCGCGATGCAGAGTGCCTCTCTTGCAGAGTCTGCCACTTGAGTTTGCTAAACATCTCCGTAACGCTATCACGCTTACCAAATAACCCTGTGACGAAACGCGCCGCTCTTCTTTGGATCTTCTCTATCTCCTCCGTCAACCCGATCTGGTACGGATCCCACACTGATGAGCAATACTCAAGTATAGCTCGAACGAGTGTTTTGTAAGCCACCTCCTTTGTTGATGGACTACATTTTCGAAGGACTCTCCCAATGAATCTCAACCTGGTACTCGCCTTACCAACAATTAATTTTATATGATCATTCCACTTCAAATCGTTCCGCACGCATACTCCCAGATATTTTACAGAAGTAACTGCTACCAGTGTTTGTTCCGCTATCATATAATCATAAAATAAATGATCCTTCTTTCTGTGTATTCACAATACATTACATTTGTCTATGTTAAGGGTCAGTTGCCACTCCCTGCACCAAGTGCCTATCAGCGGCAGATCTTCCTGCATTTCGCTACAATTTTCTAAGAGTTATCAGGCGCATTTTCTCTGCTGGCGCGGCAGATATTTGCAACTACTTTGTAGCAATTTGCACCTAGAAGTAGCCCAAACACACGCTGCTGATGCCGTCTTTCATGTGACGTCCGACGTCGATGGAAAGCGACTGTGTGTTTCCCGTTCAAGACAAAATTATGTATAATATTGAATTTTATGTGCTCATACGAAAGAACGGTTCCAAGTTAGTCTAGTGCGATATTGCTTTCATCGATGCTTATTAGCAGTGAAAGTAAAACACGAAGAATAACAAATACCCCATCAGCGACAGAACCGCCCTGTCCTACGCAGACTGCTACAGCCATGCAGAAGCGAAGCTCAGTCGCTACTGTACTGATTTTTCCTCGTGTTCCACTGTTCCTGTTAGTACGTACCTGTAAAACGAATAACACAGCAGACTGTTATGGGACATGCAACATTCAACTCAAAACAAATTTGTTTATAATGGGAAACAAACCGAAGCTTTTCGTTGACGCTGGGAGTTGCATGAAATATGTTGTAAGCAGGATTTATCTGGACTGACTCCACGTACACGATGCAGACACGAAATTGCAAATATCCACTGAAACACCTGATAAAACATCCCCCGACGACCCATAGGGGAGACATTCCGTATTTGTACTAGAAGGATTTCGTATGTTTTCTGTTACTGTAAATAATTCATATTCTTCGTGCTGCGACTAAGATGAATGAGCACACTGCAGGAGTAGTGGATAAAATCCTTAACTCTGATTGTAGTATTATCTGTCGTTCACTTGCTAAGATGTGCAACGTTGGTGCTTTCTTATTTGAGGCATGGTAAGAGCAGTTGAGTTTTTCAGAGAGTGAGATCTATTATTTGTGATTGACAGAACTATGCAATTGTCTTACTAGGTTCATTTTCGTTACTTGAAATTCTGCATTTAATTAAGTTTAAGTTTTTATTTCACGACACTGTTTGCATGACCATCGCAGCGCCAACTAACTGTCAGCAGTGCTCAGCAGTTGAAAACGAGATCTAAAATAGTTGTTACACAAGGAGAAACTTTGGGAAACAAAATATTGATATAGGTTGGGTTACCTAAAACTTCCTCTGCAGTTATTGCAGAAATGGAAAGGGTAATTATGTGCGGTTTTGACAGAGAGGACTGATAGTGAGGGGCTCGTATCGTTAACGAATAAACAGAATGCAATAGAAATTAGAGAGTGTATATTTTGTGCAACATAGACTTTTTTGAAACAGAACTATGCTTGTTGTCATTAACATACTAAAAGCAGCATAAATTAGAATGTCAGCGGCGTTTATTGGAATATTCTATTGCGGGTCATTTATGAGGTATCGTATTTTGAAAAGTCTGCACACTGACACCTGTTTGTGCCGTTCAACGTGCTTAGTTACTACGTACGATGTTGTTATGTTTACTTACATTGTGCTTGTGTGTTCCTTGCATTGCGACTTGCTAGTCAGTGTGTGAGAGTCCAAGCAATAGGTCGTGAGTGGACAGTGGGATTTACCAAAGCAGAAAAAAAGACATGCTCATGGTGTACGTTTGTAGAGTGTAGGTGTAAAGCAGTTCGTTCTTGTACGTTATACGCAGCATGATATCCCAATACACGACAGCCATCTAGGTAATTATTTATCAACATCTTCAACCAGTTATGTGAAAGTGGTAGTGTAACACCTAGACAAAAGACGGAAGGAAGCAAGTGACGACAGAAGAGAGGAAAAATAATGTTCTTGCTGTTGTAGCATTTTATCCACACGTTAACTCCCACCCAATCGCATGAGGAAGTGTCATGAGTCAGGTACGTGCCCTACGCATTTTCCGTCGACTTAGGTTGCATCCCTTTCACAATTGTCTACATCAGGAGGTGCATGGAAACGATTATGAGAATCATGTTAACTACTGTACATGGACATTAAATAGGATACTCCAGATGTATCATGTTGCTTGTTCATTGATGAAGCCACATGTATCAATCACGGTCAGCTAACATGCTGAAACATACACTATTGGTCTGCTGACAATCCTAATTGGCTTCGTCAGGCGGGAAGACAGCATGCATAGAGTGTAAATCTGTGGTATGGGATAGTGAACCACATGTTCATAGGCCCATTTTTGTAGATGGAACACTGAACGCACCCCAGCATCGCAGCCTTCTCGCTGACCACCTTTCTCGCATGTCAGGAGACGTTCCTCTGTAGACTAGGAGGAACCTATACTACCAACATGATTGTTGTCCAGCCCATAGTGAAAAAATTTGTACCACATGTCTTCAAAGATTGTTTCCGAATCGTTGGAGTGGACGCAGAGAACCTCTACCTTGGTCGGTCCGATCACCGGATTTGACGCCTGTACACTTTTTCTGTGGGGAAAGCTGAAAGACGCTGTCTACCAGTACATACCAACTACACTGATGGTATGCATCGATGTATTACTGTAACCTGCTTACACATCTCCGCTGCAACATTAGCACGTGTACAGCAGTCGTTCCGTACCAAACTATGTGGGGATTAGGGATTAGAGGGTATCATAAAATGTAACTGTATCATCTGAAGCAGCATCTACTTGAACCTAGACTAGGCTACAACCGATCGTGTAAACTGCTCTGACTGACAATATTCCGATCTGTCTCCCCTAAATTTACCGAACACGGATATTTTAAGTGTTAACTTGACCTACCAATACTCTATTTTCTTCAACTTGGATGAACGTTACTTTTTAACATGCAAATAATAACATTATAAATGATTACCCATTAGCCGAAATCAAACAGTTGACACTGATAAAGTATTCTACTAAACAAACTGAACAAATCGTGATGTGTTACAACCAACTAACGCAATGATGTTTAATGCATAGCGAGCGAAAGTCATCGGCAGAGCACAAGAATCCGTACGAGATTAAACAGAACAAAAAGACATGCAAATGTAGGTAAGCACTTATGGAACACATAAATAAAGAAAAAAGCAAATCAAAGAAATGAACACTGTTTAACTCTTATGTCATTACTATTAGCAATTATTGTTTGAAAAAATGACTGTGTCGGAAATTAATGGGTTTGCAAAGTTATTATAGTTATGAAGAGAAATAATTAAATGATGAAACCAAGTTTTGACTACTGTTCTGAACGTTATTGAAGATAAAGCTGAGTAGTATAAAACATCAGAATTTGCAGTTACGTAAAATAAATGAACAAGAAAATTTATTGTTGTTTCTTTACAAACATTTGTTACATCAATGATTAGAGCGATGTAATTCGTGGTGTCTCTTAGCCAATGTTCCTTCAAAATAGTTTCCACTTGGCTGTTGCTGCCGATAAATTGTCGACATCCGTGTCGTTTGTTCATCATCCTTGAGCGTATTATCCAATAATTTGCGTCATCTTGCTGATACTCTTGATCGTGAACAGATACGTTCTGTATAACAGATATGCTCTGTGTTTCGGTGTTTACAGAATTAATTCCAGTCAGCGTATCTGCATACACCGATGCCTATAAAACATGCTTCTTTCCAAAACGCGTAACGTAACCTAACGCCATAATACTTGCACATATTAGCCACAGTGTTGTATGAGTGAAGAAGAACAGAAGTAAATGAAAATTGTTTTGTTTATTCACGAAGTACCAGTTAAACTATACAGGGGATTTACTATAGTTAAATGTGCAGTCAGTTTATGGTACTAATAAACTATGAGTAGGACACAAATTAATCGGTAATTTCAGAAGGAGTAATTTTATATTTGATACTTTTCTAAATCCATTTATTTAGCAATTCCATAGAAAGAAATGTTTTACTATGATTATTCATTGAAGAAAAGCGCCGGTTAGCGCGGGATAATACTGCAACCTGATTTGCTGTTTGTGATATCAGCCAATCAGAAAAATGCAGGCTCGCGCCAATCTGTGCTGAGAACAAAGCCTTTGGTGTGATCTAGGTGGGTCGGGACTGAGGGTTCAAACTAGTAACATCTCATTGAAAGCAGCTCCGACGAAAGTACTGTAACATCGCGGAAAAACGCTAATTACGAGTTCACGAAGTAGTACAAAGTGTATTTAAGTGAACGGTGTAGTGGAAGTCGTGTGGAATTTCGGACGGACTATCAAAATTATTGCTTTTGACTGTTAGTTAAAACCGCGTGGCGTGTTGTGCGATCTAAGACTGGAACACGTATTACGTGTAGAGCAGAGTGCACAACATTTGAGCGAGCATTTTCAGAACTAAACAATCCGGTGAACTCAATTAACTTCGGTAACGGGTGTAAATACCATAAGCTGGTTACGTGTGTGATTATGGTGTGCGTGTGAACTTTACATTGCGTTGCCACTTAGTACGGACTTGGCAGTATTAACTCTGATCTTTATCGTAAAAAAAACACCAGAAAATTTACATTGCCAAGTTAAAACTTTTATTTCAGCAGCTAGCCGCATCCCGTTTACCTGATAATTCTATGTATGTTGCGACCTGCAGTAGACAGTAGTGCTCTAGTATTGTCTACTACAGCTTTTAGCTAGACAAATGAACATTGCTGGGCACTGGCAGGGCAGTAAAAAGTAGCGTGCCGCGCCGCAAGTTTTCGCAATGTATCCGTCTATAATAAGAAAGTATATTAAGCCGATTGTACTGTAAGTCATTAGTCCACTATTTAAAACGCGCAATAAGTGCAGTGTGCAATTGTCTACGCAGTTACTTTAGTCAGCGGTGATCAGCACACCATATCTTCACTGTTAAAACATTAACTGTGTTCACAGCTGCGTATATGGAGCGGGATATCCGGGCTCGAGTCACGGTCCAACAACAGTTTTCGTTGTCGTCATTCCGTTACACAGCTGATGATTGTCCATGTTCGCAACTGTGAATACATTTAATGAATTTCATAATGGCTGAAGTCACCGCAGTGCCTATTCCTCAGAACATGCATGTGTGTCCAAAGGCACTTTTCATCATTTTTCAGAATAACAAAGGCACTGCAGTATCACATTCGCTGTTAAAGTTGTTTATGTCAATATACAAAACGAAAATTTGTTACCATATTTTCTGTTTTAAGCCACAGTCCGTGATATGCACTAAACACTCCGTGCTGTCTACAATCGAAAACAGTGTCTTTACAGCGTGCACGTAGCTTACCTGCCTGTGTGTCAAAGTTTTGTGTTTCATGAGTCTAAACGCAATTTCAGCAAATGAACAACGCTGCACATAAAGTCGCTAGTCCTTAAACAAGATCATAAATGAAGCACTGTCCAGCACTGATATTTTCCAGGGACCACGGTCACAATGTGTAGCAGTACACTCTCATCACGACAGTCACCTCTTCTTCGCGCTCCCCAGTCTTCGTTGATGCCTCCTCTATCGACCTCACGATAAGATTCTACATGGTCGTACACCTCACTTCAGTCCAAGTAAGACGTTATCAATTAAGGAAGCATACACCATCTAAATATTTGAAAACAGGAATCCCATTCATGATGATAAGTACATTATGTAAACAAACACCTAATTATACGAGCAATTTGTGTACAAAACTCATTCCAAATTACACTTCTGAATGTATGGTGAAAGAAAAGCAAAATAGAAGTAAAAGAAAATACGGTACAAAGGATTAAAAATGAGTATCAGCCTGTAGTATTATCTTCAAATGTGCCGCCCACCTCCCTTGTTTTTATCATCTGATATTCTCCCTAGCTTCACATGATAAATGTCTCAAATACAGACGAAGTAAGGTATCTGCGTACTGTCTGTATTCATGTACGGCAACATAACTAAAAATACCAGTGTCATCTTTTGAGCTTGGATAAAGATCGTGTACATTTTGTTATTATGAGACATAAACATAAGAATAACTTCTGCATTGCTCTCAAAGTCTTAAGATAATTAGGATAATTATTATCCTACCAAAAAAGAAATAATGTGACACTATCTGCAAAGAACTAGGTTCTTCTGTCCTCATTGACACACAGCTACAAGTAATACAATTGATATGTTACATAGAATCCCAAACAACCATCTTCTTAGCTTTTATTATTTTCAGTCATTTTACGTATATTTTCATTTCTTAACTCCTCGTATATGAAGTCCCCACTGATGTACACTTATTCCTTTAACTATAAGTGTTGTTGTTGTTGTGTGGTCTTCAGTCGTGAGACTGGTTCGATGCAGCTCTCCATGCTACTCTATCCTGTGCAAGCTTCTTCATCTTCCAATACGTACTGCAGCCCACATCCTTCTGAATCTGTTTGGTGTATTCATCTCTTGGTCTCCCTCTACGATTTTTACCCTCCATGCTAAATTGGTGATCCCTTGATGCCTACCAACCGATCCCTTCTTCTTGTCAAGTTGTGCCACATACTCCTCTTCTCCCCAATCCTATTCAATACTTCCTCATTAGTTACGTGATCTATCCATCTAATCTTCAGCATTCTTCTGTAGCACCACATTTATTTCAAAGGCTTCTATTCTCTTCTTGTCCCAACTATTTATCGTCCATGTTTCACTTCCATACATGGCTACACTCCATACAAATACTTTCAGAAACGACTTCCTGACATTTCAATCTATACTCGATGTTAACAAATTTCTCTTCTTCAGAAACGCTTTCCTTGCCATTGCCAGTCTACATTTTATATCCTCTCTACTTCGACCATCATCAGTTACTTTGCTCCCCAAATAGCAAAACTCCTTTACTACTTTAAGTGTCTCACTTCCTATTCCAATTCCCTCAGCGTCCCCCGACTTAATTTGACTACATTCCATTATCCTCGTTTTGCTTTTGTTGATGTTCATCTTATATCCTACTTTCAAGACACTGTCCATTCCGTTCAACTGTTCTTCAAAGTCCTTTGTTGTCTCTGACAGAATTACAATGTCGTCGGCGAACGTCAAAGTTTTTGTTTCTTCCCCATGGATTTTAATACCTACTCCGAATTTTTTTCGTTTACTGCTTGCTCAATATAGAGATTGAATAACATAGGGGAGAGGCTACAATCCTGTCTCACTCCCTTCCCAACCACTGTTTCCCTTTCATGCCCCTCGACTCTTATAACTGCCATCTCGTTTCTATACAAATTGTAAATAGCCTTTCGCTCCCTATATTTTACCCCTGCCACCTTCAGAATTTGAAAGAGAGAATTGCAGTCAGCATTGTCAAAAGCTTTCTCTAAGTCTATAAATGCGAGAAACGTAGGTTTGCCTTTTCTTAATCTGGCTTCTAAGATAAGTCGTAGGGTCCATATTGCCTCACGTGTTCCCATATATCTACGGAATCGAAACTGATGTTCCCCGAGGTCGGCTTCTACCAGTTTTTCCATTCGTCTGTACAGCATTCACGTTAGTATTTTGCCGCCGTGACTTATTAAACTGATAGTTCGGTAATTTTCACCTCTGTCAACGCCTGCTTTCTTTGGGATTGGAATTATTATATTCTTCTTGAAGTCTGAGGGTATTCCGCCTGTCTCATACATTTTGCTCACCAGATGTTAGAGTTTTGTCAGGACTGGCTCTCCCAAGGCCGTCAGCAGTTCTAATGGAATGTTGTCTATTCCAGGGGCCTTGTTTCCACTCAGGTCATTCAGTGCTTTGTCAAACTCTTCACGCAATATCGTATCTCCCATTTCATCTTCATCTACATCCTCTCCCATTTCCATAATATTCTCCTCAACAACATCGCCCTTGTATAGTCCCTCTATATACTTCTTCACGCCGGCCGGTGTGGCCATGCGGTTAAAGGCGCTTCAGTCTGGAACCCCGTGACCGCCGCGGTCGCAGGTTCGAATCCTGCCTCGGGCATGGATGTGTGTGATGTCCTTAGGTTAGTTAGGTTTAAGTGGCTCTAAGTTCTAGGGGACTGATGACCACAGATGTTAAGTCCCATAGTGCTCAGAGCCATTTGAACTCCTTCCACCTTTCTGTTTTCCCTTCTTTGCTTAGAACTGGGTTTGCATCTGAGCCCTTGATATTCATACAAGTGGTTCTCTTTTCTCCAAAGGTCACTTTAATTTTCCTGTAGGCAGTATCTATCTTACCGCTAGTGAGGTAAGCCTCTACATCCTAACATTTGTCCTCCAGCCATGCCTGCTTAGCCATTTTGCACTTCCTGTCGATCTCATATCTGAGACGTTTGTATTCCTTTTTGCCTGCTTCAGTTACTGCATTTTTATATTTTCTCCTTTCATCAATTTAAATTCAGTATTTCTTCTGTCACCCAAGGATTACTACTAGCTCTCGTCTTTTTACCTACTTGATCCTCTGCTGCCTTCACCACTTCATCCCTCAAAGCTACCCATTCTTCTTCTACTGTATTTCTTTCCCCCATTCTTGTCAATTGTTCCTTTATGCTCTTCCTGAAACTCTCTACAACCCCTGGTTCTTTCAGTTTACCCAGGTCCCATTTCCTCAAATTCCCACCTTTTTGCAGTGTCTTCAATTTTAATCTACAGTTCATAACCAACAGATTGTGGTCAGAGTCCACATCTGCCCCCGGAAATGTCCTACAATTTAAAACCTGCTTCATAAATCTCTGTCTTACCATTGTATAATCTATTTGAAACCTGTCAGTATCACCAGGCTTCTTCCATGTATACAACCTCCTTTTATGATTCTTGAACCAAGAGTTAGCTATGATTAAGTTGTGCTCTGTGCAAAATTCTACCACGCGGCTTCCTCTTTCATTTCTTACCCCCAATCCATATTCACCTACTACGTTTCCTTCTCTTCCTTTTCCTACTGTCGAATTCCAGTCACCCATGACTATTAAATTTTCGTCCCCCTTCACCATCTGAATAATTTCTTTTATCTCATCATACATTTCTTCAATTTCTTCGTCATCTGCAGAGCTAGTTGGCATATAGACTTGTACTGCTGTAGTAGGCGTGGGCTTCGTGTCTATCTTGGCCACAATAATGCGTTCACTATGTTGTTTTTAGTAGCTTTTCCGAACTCCTATTTTTTTATTCATTATTAAACCTACTCCTGCATTACCCCTATTTGATTTTGTATTTATAACCCTGTATTCACCTGACGAAAAGTCTTGTTCCTCCTGCCACCGAACTTCGCTAATTCTCACTATATCTAACTTTAACCTATCCATTTCCCTTTTTAAATTTTCTAATTTACCTGCCCGATTAAGGGATTGACATTCCACGCTCCGATCCGTAGAACGCCAGTTTTCTTTCTCCTGATAACGACGTCCTTCTGAGTAGTCCCCGCCCGGAGATCCGAATGGGGGACTATTTTACCTCCGGAATATTTTACCCAAGAGGACGCCATCATCATTTATCCATACAGTAAAGCTGCATGCCCTCGGGAAAAATTACGGCCGTAGTTTCCCCTTGCTTTCAGCCGTTCGCAGTACCAGCACAGCAAGGCCGTTTTGGTTAATGTTACAAGGACAGATCAGTCAATCATCCAGACTATTGCCCCTGCAACTACTGAAAAGGCTGCTGCCCCTCTTCAGGAACCATACGTTTGTCTGGCCTCTCAACAGATACCCCTCCGTTATGGTTGCACCTACGGTACGGCTATCTGTGTAGCTGATTCACGCAAGCCTCCCTCCCAACGGCAAGGTCTATGGTTCAGGGGGGGGGGGGGGGGACTACCTCTCAGTGACAGGTAATACTAGACGCTGAACCGGATCTCATCAGTAACAACTCACTTTGGTTGTTTGAGATCATTGTCTTGTGTGTCTTGTAAAGTGATATATTTCTTTTGCGTTTAGCTGGTATTTCAGTTTTCTTTAATGAACTTCACTGTTCATCTGCCTATTCTGTAGAATGAGTGTTTCTTGCAATAGAGCAAATTATTAGGAAACGTAGCAATAATATGTGCGTTTCGCCGAAACATCCTTAGTCTTTTCAATAACCATATGCTTACACAAGAACCACGGTCAGTACTGCCGCTCAGAAATATCTTGCACCTCTCCAACGCTATGAATATTATTACATATTACGTGACTTTCGGGAGAAATCACACAGGCGACTGATGATAAATGCAGCAACGCTCTCGCTATAGATCAGCGACCACCAATTACTCGTTTCGTACTCAGGAATTATTGGTCGTAATTAAGTAACGTTTCGCGCATGTAGAGCACTATACAGGCGATTTTCTATGTGTAGGCCTCTCTTTTACTAACAGCTAGCAATCTGCCCTCTACCTAATTCGCTTTTCTTTGAAAACTAAGCAACTATTTCACAATCATTTCCTTCTAATACTCAAGAGTCTGTTTCTTGTTTTTTGCGAAGGCTAACTGTTGTCGCCAAATAAATGATAGTAGGATTAGGTTTAACTGGGCTTGGCGGAAAAACGGCTGTGAACAATATCGTGTAGTGGAAATAGAAAAGGATGAAAGTGCCGCAAAATTAGAAATCGAGATTTTGTATGTAATGTGTTGTAGGGGCCATCACTAATGACTATGATGTGTTGTAAGTTCCATCAAAATACCCAACTAGTTCCTAGAGCGGTTGCAAGGAGCAGCACTGTGTATGGACGAACGGACTACGGACGGTTATGGTTGTAAGTGTCAGTCACCATCACGAATGCGCCTGCCCACGCATTCCAGTAGCAAGTCATTGCGTAGGACCAATAATGCATGATGTTCCGTATTGAGTTGTTTTCGCCTGTGCAGTGAGAATTAAACGTTTTTTGAGGTTTTGTTGATTCACTTGTTTGTGTTACAATGCCTAACAAGGAAAGTGATAATCACCTTCCAAATAAACCGCACCTTAGGAAGGAAAGAAGGAATGCTCAACAGCAAGGACAGCCCTATGTAACCAGTAAATGTAAAAACATTCCTGGGAAATGCGCTCCAAATGCACAAGCAAGATGTTCATGTCAGTACGCATGTAATGTGTTGACCCAAAATCAAAGACAGCTGCTGTTTTCGGCATTTTATGAAGTAAACGAACAGAACCAAGCTACTAGTTGAGCCACATGCAATGTTACCTATAGGTCGCAGGCGATATGGAAAGTATGATGTTCTGGCGGAAATAAGGCGTTCTTGCACATATACTTACAATGTTCCTGACGGTGCGGGAAAAAAACTGAATGTGTAGTAAAACATTTGGAGTTTCTATTCCGAAACTGAGTTTCTATTCGGAAACTGAGTTCCCAAAAAAAAAAAAAAAAAAAAAAATCAAAAAAAAATTAAAAAAATTGCTTTCCCAGTCTCAAATTTAAAAGGCTAGCAGCCGACTTGTAAAAAAAAAAAAAAAGTGATCTGTTTAACGTTCATATACAAGCATTAGTAAGTGAAAATATAAGGAACTGAATAAAAATACAGCAGGAATTGCACCACAGAAAGTCAGAGAAAGCGCAAGAATGTATGAAACTTCACACTGTATCTTCACAGCTTCCGACTAGCGCTAAAAGTTATTTATATGTGGACCTACAAGAAGTGATGTTTGTCTCAATGCTACCACGTAGTACTATGTTTTACGGCAGACAGCTCTCATGTTATAACTTGTGGATACGTGTAAGAAATCGTGAGTCAGTCTACATGTGTACGTGGCACGATGGCATTGGTGGCTGTGACGCAAACGAAATACCATCCTATTCTTTCAAGGGTGTTACTTTGGAGCCTCTGCTAATTCTAAAAAGGCTTGTGTTATGGTCTCATAACTGCGGAACGCAAAATAAAAATCAGTTCCCTCTAGTGGCAACAGTTTACTTAGTGACCAAAGGGTTTTATCGCTCTATTGATGTAAAATAGTTAGTACATACAGCTACAGGGAACGCGACTGTGATGCTGGTTAATTGTAAAGTGGCGCAAAACATTGAAAAGATTGATTTGAGAAGACCTAGAGAATATAGTTGCAATTCCTTGTGTAAAAAATACCTTTAATGTTGTTCCGTATGAAACCTGCGGAGTTTATTGACTTCAGAGATCTTGTTAAGAAGTACTGGAACACTACAGAACTTGAAATTAGGAACATTTCACATTTTAGTGTTTCACATAAGAAATCTTATATTAAAAAGTAGCATCCGTTTTGGACTCTGAAGAGATGAACTGGTACACTGGGGATGGGGATGGGGATGACAAGGCACATTGCAAAAAAATAAGTGTTTTAGAGATTCATGTAAATCTTGACGTACTGCCCATGTGAAAGACTTACCCAACGTCCAGTTCAAGTGCAAGATCTCACGGACTAAGAAGAAAGATCTAGAGAGAATGATTGAGTTCTTGGAGAATGAAGATGACAAGGCGTTCTATAAGGCCATAGTGGGTGGACATCGTGAGCAGGAAACAGAAGAAGATGACAAGTAGGAGGAAAGAAAAAATACGAAGAGAAAGAAGGAAATTCTTATAAACGTAAGTTTTTGGAATATGTAATCATTTTTATTTTAATCATCCATTCTGAGAATTAATAATTTAAATTTAACATTTTAACGGTTACGCCTTAAGTAGGAAGGCAAAATTAGACGATAGGCAAAATGAATTAAGCAACATAACTTCTCGTATTAAGCATTTTTTGGACAAGATTGTTAAGGGCAGTTTACTGTCTAAGGGGGTTGACTTTAAGGATTAGTAAGTTTTTATTCTGTTTATTTGTTTTACATTAAACATAGACGCCTTTTCGTAACGTTGCTCGCTTTCGGGTAGAATATTTCATCCAAGGAAAGTGAAGGAAAAACCATGTGGAAGGGGAGACATATACAAAAACGTAACAGATTCCTTACCTAAGAAAATAAGTAGGGAGTGCACTTTTATAATTTTTTATATATTGTTACACTTTATCTATTACAAAGATTGTTACTAACGAAACCTATTACTTAATTTCTGTGTGTTAAGTACAATACCTAACAAGAAACAATGATGATATAGCTTGAAAAAGAAAAAAAAAATGTTGTCCAAGTTTGTTTTACGTTTAGCACATTTTTTGAGTCATTTCATTAGTAAACACGTTATTTTCAAGCCATTTATTCACACTCTACACATAATGAAGCTCGCAAACCAGTTTGTAAGGTTGCATAAATTTTATGGACAAAAACCTTACAAAACTCAAACTAAATGAAAATAATTCAATAAACTTGGCAAAATTATTATGAACGTTCACCTTTTTTGAGCAAAAAAGGTGAACATAGATTTATTTCATCACGTGTGCATGGCACATACAAGATTCCTCAAGATTCCTAGGAAAACCGATGACACTTTGAGCTTTTTCTGTACATACGTATGCGAAAAACTGTACTTTTTAACATGCAACTATATGATGTACTGCTAACACATTTTCAGAATTTTAAAGTTTATAGTTACGTTTATTCGAGTGTAGGAAAAGGGAGAGAAGGAAACATAGTAGGTGAATATGGATTGGGGCTATGAAATGAAAAAGGAAGCCGCCTGGTAGAATTTTGCACAGAGCACAACATAATCATAGCTAACACTTGGTTTAAGAATCATGAAAGAAGGTTGTATACATGGAAGAACCCTGGAGATACTAAAAGGTATCAGATATATTATATAATGGTAAGACAGAGATTTAGGAACCAGGTTTTAAATTGTAAGACATTTCCAGGGTCAGATGTGGACTCTGACCTCAATCTATTGGTTATGACCTGTAGATTAAAACTGAGGAAACTGCAAAAAGGTGGGAATTTAAGGAGATGGGACCTGGATAAACTGAAAGAACCAGAGGTGGTACAGAGTTTCAGGGAGAGCATAAGGGAACAATTGACAGGAATGAGGGAAAGAAATACAGTAGAAGAAGAATGGGTAGCTTTGAGGGATGAAGTAGCGAAGGCAGCAGAGGATCAAGTAGGTAAAAAGACGAGGGCTAGTAGAAATCCTTGGGCAACAGAAGAAATATTGAATTTACTTGATGAAAGGAGAAAATATAAAAATGCAGTAAATGAAGCAGGCAAAAGGAAAACAAACGTCTCAAAAATGAGATCGACAGGAAGTGCAAAATGGCTAAGCAGGGATGGCTAGAGGACAAATGTAAGGATGTAGAGGCCTATCTCACTAGGGGTAAGATAGATACTGCCTACAGGAAAATTAAAGAGACCTTTGGAGTTAAGAGAACGACTTGTATGAATATCAAGAGCTCAGATGGAAACCCAGTTCTAAGCAAAGAAGGGAAAGCAGAAAGGTGGAAGGAGTATATAGTCTATACAAGGGCGATGTACTTGAGGACAATATTATGGAAATGGAAGAGGATGTAGATGAAGAGGAAATGGGAGATATGATACTGCGTGAAGAGTTTGACAGAGCACTGAAAGACCTGAGTCGAAACAAGGCCCCCGGAGTAGACAACATTCCATTGGAACTACTGACGGCCTTGGGAGAGCCAGTCCTGACAAAACTCTAACATCTGGTGAGCAAGATGTATGAAACAGGCGAAATACCCTCAGACTTCAAGAAGAATATAATAATTCCAATCCCAAAGAAAGCAGGCGTTGACAGGGGTGAAAATTACCGAACTATCAGTTTAATAAGTCACGGCGGCAAAATACTAACGTGAATTCTGTACAGACGAATGGAAAAACTGGTAGAAGCCGACCTCGGGGAACATCAGTTTCGATTCCGTAGATATATGGGAACACGTGAGGCAATATTGACCCTACGACTTATCTTAGAAGCTAGATTAAGAAAAGGCAAACCTACGTTTCTAGCATTTGTAGACTTGGAGAAAGCTTTTGACAATGCTGACTGCAATTCTCTCTTTCAAATTCTGAAGGTAAGGGGTAAAATATAGGGAGCGAAAGGCTATATACAATTTGTACAGAAACCAGATGGCAGTTATCAGAGTCGAGGGGCATGAAAGGGAAGCAGTGGTTGGGAAGGGAGTGAGAAAGGATTGTAGCCTCTCCCCTACGTTATTCAATCTCTATATTGAGCAAGCAGTAAACGAAACAAAAGAAAAATTCGGAGTAGGTATTAAAATCCATGGGGAAGAAATAAAAGCTTTGAGGTTCGCCGACGACATTGTAATTCTGTCAGAGACAGCAAAGGACTTGGAAGAGCGGTTGAACGGAATGGACAGTGTCTTGAAAGTAGGATATAAGATGAACATCAACAAAAGCAAAACGAGGATAATGGAATGTAGTCAAATTAAGTCGGGTGACGCTGAGGGAATTAGATTAGCAAGTGAGACACTTAGAGTAGTAAAGAAGTTTTGCTATTTGGGGAGCAAAGTAACTGATGATGGTCGAAGTAGAGAGGATATAAAATGTAGACTAGCAATGGCAAGGAAAGCGTTTCTGAAGAAGAGAAATTTGTTAACATCGAGTATAGATTGAAATGTCAGGAAGTCGTTTCTGAAAGTATTTGTATGGAGTGTAGCCATGTATGGAAGTGAAGCATGGACGATAAATAGTTGGGACAAGAAGAGAATAGAAGCCTTTGAAATAAATGTGGTGCTACAGAAGAATGCTGAAGATTAGATGGGTAGATCGCATAACTAATGAGGAAGTATTGAATAGGATTGGGGAGAAGAGAAGTTTGTGGCACAACTTGACCAGAAGAAGGGATCGGTTGGTAGGACATGTTCTGAGGCATCAAGGGATCACCAATTTAGTATTGGAGGGCAGCGTGGAGGGTAAAAATCGTAGAGGGAGACCAAGAGATGAATACACTAAGCAGATTCAGAAGGATGTAGGTTGCAGTAGGTACTGGGAGATGAAAAAGCTTGCACAGGATAGAGTAGCATGGAGAGCTGCATCAAACCAGTCTCAGGACTGAAGACCACAACAACAACAGTTACGTTTAAAATAAGTTTTTATTGCATACTGAAAAATTTTATTCCTGGCAGTTTCAACCTTTTACATTTCTAGTTCACAACTGCTAATAGTTAAAAATTAAGTCGAATTGTCAAGCAACAGAAGACGACAGTTAGCTTTTAATTTGCAAAATTGGGACACTATTTCTTTTTTTCTTTAATTGGAGTATTTCCATTTTTGTGGCGTTACAAAAAAAAAAAAAAAACACCTACTAAGAGAAGTACAACTGTTAGTGCAGTGGGAATTCTACTGTTAAATGCAGAGGAGAGCGCGGATGGATGGAAAGAGTACAATGAAGGGCTGTGTGAGGAGAAGACTAATCTGATGACGTGACAGAAGAAGAAAGAAGCAAATGTAGATAGAGAACAGATAGGAACTGTAATACAGAAACAGAATTTAAAAGAGCTTTGAAAGACTTAAGATAAAATAGGGAAGAAGGGACGGATAACATTCATCAGAATTTCTAAAATCATTGGGGAAGTGGCGACAAAACGACTATTCGCTGGTACTTAGAATATGTGCGACATACCATCCGACTTCCTTGAAAACATCATCCACACAATTCCGAAGACTGCAAGGGCACACAAATGCGAGAGTTATCGCCCAGTCAGTTTAACAGATCGTTCCTCCAAGTTGGTGACAAATTCGGCTTTAGGAAAGGTAAAGACACCAGGAGAGGCAGCTATGACGTTGCGGCTGATAACGAAAGCAAGGCTAAAGAAAAGTCAGAACACGTTCATAGGATTTTTCACAATATAAAATGGTGCAAGATATTCGAAATCAATCACACGATTCACTGATGGTATTGCCATCCCCAGCGAAAATGAAGAAGAAATACAGGTTCTGATGGACGGAATGAACTGCGTAATGAGCACAGAATACGAATTTAGAGAATAAGTGGAAGAAAGACGAATGTAATGTGAAGCAGCAGAAACGAAAATAGCGAGAATCTTAACATCAGGATTGGTGAACACAATGTAGATGAAGTTGAGGAATTATGCTACCTAGGCAGCAAAATAACCCATGATGGGTGGAAGAAGGAGGAGAAATGAAAAGCAGACTTACAATGGCGAAATAGTCATTCTTGGTTAAGAGAAGTCTACTAGTAGCACACATAGGGCTTAATTTGAGGAAGAAATTTCTGAGAACATACGTTTGGAGCACAGCATCGCATGATACTGAAACATGGGCTGAGGGAAAACTGGAAGAGAAGAGCATCGAAGCATTTGAGATGTGATGCTACTGAAGAATGATGAAATTGGGTGGACTGATAAGGTAAGGAACGAATATGTTCTCCAGATGAGGTGAGAGGAGGAATACATGGAAAACATTGCCAAGAAGGAGGAATAGGATGGTAGGACATCTGTTCAGACATAACCGAGTAACTTGTATGGCACTAGAGGAAGCTCTAGAGGGTGAAAACTGTAGAGGAAGACTGAGATTGAAATGCATCCACCAGACAGCTGTGGTCTCCAGTTCGTCAGTGTTACATTTACATTGTAGTTAACGGCTCCATTGAAAACTCCGTGAATTCTGATGCTTTCCGTGTTGAACTTTGAGTTGCACGTTCTTACTAATGTTTACAAACTTAGAGGATATAGGACCACGCCAATATAGTCTGTTTTTACCCGACGACTTGGGTGTTATTTAGCTTGCCGAACAATCGTTTCCCCCAGGCCTATCTTTTAAGTCAAAGATTGCCTTTGTTCTAGCAGTTGGAGCTCAGCGTCAAAATGCGTAAAGACCAGGTAAGATAGGTAGGTTTTCTACGTTGCACAAGTATTGATCAGTACCGAGTGGACGCACGTAATTGTTGGGTCCCTAGGTATGACTACAACGCTGGCACCTGTTATTCCGCCATTTACCAATTCGGTTGGCTCGTTCTTGTATAACGTTGAATCTTTTGGTACTTTTCACCACTTTGTTACAAGCAGGCAAGGACATATTAGTGGACGAAGTGGACCAAGATTGCTGCATGTCTTAGCTGCCTCATCCTATCTGTTAATTACTTGTATGTTCCAAGTAAAAATTTTTACTCAATAGCTTGTGTGTGCTTGTTTAAAACTTTGTGGAAGATTACATCTTTTTGCCAGACTTTGATTCTAAGCCGAAAACTTTGCCTTGAGCGAATAGTTGTTCCATCTAATGGAATTTCTTTTTCTTTCGATTTTTGTTGTCAACAATACGCTTTCAATTATTTGTTTTCTTTCATAATATATGCTAATCAAAAGTACTTGCGTGTAGTAAATTAAATGCAACATACCCCAATATAATTAAATTCATTCTTCTTAGTCTTATCATTTTTGTCTCAAGCTACCTAGAGAAAGTACACGACCCGTCCTCAGCCCTTTACTTCCGGCAGTGCCTCTCTCAGACCTCTGAAACCTCACGCAAATTGTTAGCATCCCTTGAGGAAGCGACATTTTGGAGAAATGATTTACCTACAGCTTAGGGGTCTGCTTCCAGAATGAAGAGAGGAAGCTACTGGTGGAAGTAATTTTGTAAGAGCTGGTTGTCGGTTCTGTCTGCATAGCTCATTAGCTAGAGAATTTGCCAGTGAAAGACAGAAGTTCCAGGTCCGATTCTCGATCCCCCACATTTGGATCTGCCAGAAAGATTCATATTACAAGTTAGTAAACTGTAATTTTAGGTCCACAACTTTGCTTCCGCCGTTTTCATCTCGAAATTCCAGGCTTTACCGTGAAAAATTTAAAAAAGAGATAGGATTCAAAGTATTGGCGATCGCTATCCGCTATTTTCTCCCATATTTCTGGCAGCTTAAAAAGTGGTTCAAATGTCTCTGAGCGCTATGCCACTTAACTTCTGAGGTCATCAGTCGCCTAGAACTTAGAACTAATTAAACCTAACTAACCTAAGGACATCACACACATCCATGCCCGACGCACGATTCGAACCTGCAATCTTAGCTCGGTTTCAGACTGTAGCGCTCAGAACCGCACGGCCACTCCGCCCGGCTCTGGCAGCTTACAGGAGGCAGAAAAATGGGACGTCTTTTGAGGAGATCCATGATACGATCCACTTTTGCATTGGTCCATATGACCATAGGTGCTTATGAGCCACACCGTGTGCCATTGATCGAAGAACGTGTTAGGCAGAAGGTAAAATATTTCGAAAATTCAGCGCGTCGGGTAGGACTTACCATTCACTGCCTCCTAGTGTGGTCTGACGTGTTTTGGAACTTGGGTCGACCACTGTCATGGCACAACATTAACTTTTCATGATTGTCGCTCTATTGCTGGCGTTTGACTTTCAGTGCGGCTCAGACGTATCAGTTACTTTCGCTAACGATCTCCTGTGATTAATTCCGTCGGTTTCGTCTGTCTTCCTCGCCTTGCCGGACTTCGACATCAAAACGATACTCAGCAAGTTCCTTAAGTAATAGGTAACTCACCGCGGGCCTGACACAGAAATTTATGAACCGCGGCCGGATATTTCCTCGTGTTAATGAAACAAATTGGAACTTCCCGCTGATGATGAGAACTGGGCTCCGAACTAGACATAGCCGGCCGGAGTGGCCGAGCGGTTCTAGTCGCTACAGTCTGGAGCCGTGCGACCGCTACGGTCACAGGTTCGAATCCTGCTTCGGGCATGGATGTGTGTGATGTCCTTATGTTAGTTAGTTGTTTAAGTAGTTTCTAAGTTTTAGGGGACTGCTGACCTCAGCAGTTAAGTCCCATAGTGCTCAGAGCCATTTGAACCATTTGGAATTGACATAGGCAGTCGAGAATAACTTTATGATGCTATGAACAGATCCACAACGATCAGGCAATGGCAATGAGACTTCCTGGCAGATTAAAACTGTGTGCCCGACAGGAAGTTTCATATCAGCGCACACTCCGCTGCAGAGTGAAAATCTCAGCCGGCCGCGGTGGTCTAGCGGTTCTGGCGCTGCAGTGGGGAACCGCGGGACTGCTACGGTCGAAGGTTCGAATCCTGCCTCGGGCATGGGTGTGTGTGTGATGTCTTTAGGTTAGTTAGGTTTAAGTAGTTCTAAGTTCTAGGGGGCTTATGACCTCAGATGTTGAGTCC
Organism: Schistocerca serialis cubense; assembly: GCF_023864345.2. Taxonomy (NCBI): domain Eukaryota; kingdom Metazoa; phylum Arthropoda; class Insecta; order Orthoptera; family Acrididae; genus Schistocerca; species Schistocerca serialis. The sequence goes on from NC_064642.1 coordinate 175,372,933, forward strand.
CATAGTGCTCAGAGCCATTTGAACCATTTGAAAATCTCATTCTGGAATGGCAATGAGGATTATTACACAGCGTTTTTGGATGAAACCAAAAAGATTTTGACAGGGCTGAAATGACAAAGTGCATTGAGCTTAATCTAAATATCGGGGAAGTCAGTGTAGCTTGTGATGTAAGCCCATATCAGTTTGTATCAATTCGTTTTGTTTGTTAGGCAGCGCCGTCACAGAACACTGAAAAACGTATACCGGCGACACTTCAATCCGTCTTCGAAGCAGTGTTCTTTGCGGTAGCCTGATAAGGATCGCTGCAAAGACAGTCGAAACATCAGTGGTATAGCTGCTCTGGTGTTTCGTAATGACGCGGCCCAGTACTCAAAATTATTTCATCTAAATAGCTCCTGTTGTGTCCGAAAGTAACTTAATTAGTCAATTATCGTTCACGATATTTATGAAACACCTGGCTAACAACGTTTCTAGGTTGCTGCAATTCTGCATAGTGCTGGTGCTGGTACAGTCTATAAGATCATCCCGATCGACCAGCAGTCAGCATCAGCATCAGACGGGGTCAGCAGTAGCAGAGGCAGGGACTCAGGAGAGAGACGCTGCCGCCGGACGCGCAGGCGACGACTGGAGCAGACTAATGACCTCTGGAGCGGCCGGCGGCCTGCTCTCTCCAGCTCCAGCTCAGGCCGTTATATATGGGCCGCCGCCCCCCAAGGGATGCGTGCGCTATATATCTTCGTTCGACCGCCTCACGCCTTGTGCCGCACCTGGGCGCCTCCCTTCGCGCGTCATATTACGGCGCTCCGCTATACGTCTAAATATTTACCGGCGTCTCGTAGATAGTTTATTAATTCCTTTTGGACGTATTTTATTACACATGTCTGAAAGACAATACACCAGTCAACGACAGTATAAAGTGGCTTAGAAAACTGCAGAGCAACACTTTAAACATGCGCTTACCTCCAATTATTTCTTGTTAAATAACCAATATTGTGAACAACTGGAGGTGGCGCTGTGGGAAGTCCTCTCTCTCTCCCATGGTGGCGAACTATGTTATGGAAGATTCTGAGGAAAAAGCACTGCACTTGGCAAGTCTCCAGCCTTCCTGATCCTAACGGTATGAAGGCTATACAATTGTGGCGTTGCGCCACGGAATAGAGGGAATATCTATATTTCTCCGGCACCTCAACTCGCTCCATCCGAATAAACAGTTCATCATGGAAGTGGAAAAAGATAGTATCTTACCATTCATCTACATCTACATCTACATTTCTGCTCCGCAAGCCACCTAACGGTATGTGGCGGAGGGCACATTACGTGCCACTGTCATTACCTCCCTTTCTTGTTCCAGTTGCGTTTGGTTCGCGGGAAGAACGACTGCCGGAAAGCCTCCGTGCGCACTCGAATCTTTCTAATTCTACATTTGTGATCACCTCGGGAGGTATAAGTAGGGAAAGCAATATATTCGATACCTCATGCAGAAACGCACCCTCTCGAAACCTGGACAGCAAGCTACACCGCGATGCAGAGCGCCTCTCTTGCAGACTCTGCAACTTGAGTTTGCTAAACATCTACATCCACACATATAATCCGCAGTCCACCATACGATGCGTGGCGGAGGGTACCTCGTACCACAACTAGCATTTTCTCTCCCTGTTCCACTCGCAAACAGAACGAGGGAAAAATGACTGCCTATATGCCTCTGTACGAGCCCTAATCTGTCATATCTTATCTTTGTGGTCTTTCCGCGAAATGTAAGTTGGCGGCAGTATAATTGTACTGCAGTCAGCCTCAAATGCTGGTTCTCTAAATTTCCTCAGTAGCGATTCACGAAAAGAACGCCTCCTTTCCTCTAGAGACTCCCACCCGAGTTTCTGAAGCATTTCCGTAACACTCACGTGATGATCAAACCTACCAGTAACAAATCTAGCAGCCCGCCTATGAATTGCTTCTATGTCCTCCCTCAATCCGACCTGATAGGGATCCCAAACGCTCGAGCAGCACTCAAGAATAGATCGTATTAGTGTTTTATAAGCAGTCTCCTTTACAGATGAACCACATCTTCCCAAAATTCTACCAATGAACCGAAGACGACTATCCGCCTTCCCCCACAACTGCCATTACATGCCTGTCCCACTTCATATCGCTCTGCAATGATGCGCCCAAATATTTAATCGACGTGACTGTATCAAACGCTACACTACTAATGGAGTATTCAAACATTTCGGGATTCTTTTTCCTATTCATCTGCATCAATTTACATTTATCTATATTTAGAGTCAGCTGCCATTCTTTACACCAGTCACAAATTCTGTCCAAGTCATCTTTTATCCTCCTGCAGTCACTCAATGACGACACCTTCCCGTACACCACAGCATCATCAGCAAACAACCGCACATTGCTATCCACCCTATCCAAAAGATCATTTATGTAGATAGAAAACAACAGCGGACCTACCACACTTTCCTGAGCACTCCAGATGATACCCTCACCTCCGACGAACACTCACCATCGAGGACAGCGTACTGGATTCTATTACTTAAGAGGTCTTCGAGCCACTCACATATTTGGGAACCAATCCCATGTGCTCGTACCTTAGTTAGGAGTCTGCAGTGGGGTACCGAGTCAAACGCTTTCCGGAAGTCAAGGAATATGGCATCCTTCTGATACCCTTCATCCATGGTTCGCAAGATATCATGTGAAAAAAGGGCGAGTTGCGTTTCGCAGGAGCGATGCTTTCTAAAACCGTGCTGATACATGGACAGCAACTTCTCTGTCTCAAGCAAATTCATTATATTCGAGCTGAGAATATGTTTGAGAATCCTGCAACAAACCGAAGTTAAGGATATTGGTCTGTAATTGAGAGGATCCGTCCCTCTACCCTTCTTATATACAGGCGTCACCTGCGCTTTTTTCTAGTCTCTCGGGACTTTACGTTGGGCAAGAGATTCGAGATAAATGCAAGCTAAGTAAGGAGCCAATACAATAGAGTACTCTCTGTAAAACCGAACTCGAATCCCATCAGGACCTGGCGATTTATTTATTTTCAACCCATTCAACTGCTTCACAACCCAAGGGATGTCTATTACTATGTCCTGCACACGGGAATCTGTACGAGACTCAAACGGCGGTATGTTTGTACGATCCTTCTGCCTGAAAGATTTCTCAAATGCCAAATTTAAAATTTCAGCTTTCGTTTTGCTGTCTTCCGTTGCCAGGCCAGACTGATCAGTTAGTGACAGGATGGAAGCCGTCGACCGGCTTACCGATTTTACGTAAGACCATCATTTTCTTGGGTTTTCAGCAAGATCTTTAGCTGAGGTATGACGGTGGAAGTGGTTGAATGCTTCGCGCATCGCTATTCTTACAGCAGCACGAATCTCTACCAACTTTTGTCTGTCCTCATTCTCCCGATCTTTCTTGTACCGCGAGTGCAACTGTCTTTGCTTCCTGAGCATACTCCGATTTGCGCTGTTAAACCACGACGGGTCTTTTCCGTCCGTAACCCACTTTTTCGACAAATACTTGTCCATTGCGTGATTTACAACGTGTTTAAAACTTGTCCATAATTCTTCCACGTCCATCGTACCGGAAGTACGAGTATATGAAGTCGATTCATTTACTAAGTGGGATGCTAACAACTGCATATCTGCTCTTTCTAGTAAGAATACTCTCCTAGCCTTCTTGACCGACTTTTTTAACTTCATAGTCGTAATGACGACATCATGAACACTAATCCCTGTCTCAACACTGACACCGTCGATGAGATCCGACCTGTTCGTGGCTACCAGATCTAAAATATTTCCTTTACGCGTTGGCTGGCGATTTAGCTGCTCAAGCTCTCAACATCCCCGTAACGCAATCACGCTTACCAAATAACCCTGTGACGAAAACGCGCCGCTCTTCGTTGGATCTCCTCTATCTCCTCTGTCAACCCGATCTGGTACGGATCCCACACTGATGAGCGATACTCAACTATAGGTCGAACGAGTGTTTTGTAAGCCACCTCCTTTGTTTATGGACTACATTTTCTAAGGACTCTCCCAATGAATCTCAACCTGGCAACCGCCCTACCAACAATTAATTTTATATAATCATTCCACTTCAAATCATTCCGTACGCATACTCCCAGATATTTTACAGAAGTAGCTGTTACCAGTGTTTGTTCCGATATCATATAATCATACAATAAATGATCCTTCTTTCTGTGTATTAGCAATACATTACATTTGTCTATGTTAAGTGTCAGTTTCCACTCCCTGCACCTACTGCCTATCCGCTGCAGATCTTCCTGCATTTCACTGCAATTTTCTAATGCTGCAACTTCTCTGTATACTACAGCATTATCCGCGAAAAGCCGCATGGAACTTCCGACACTATCTACTAAGGTCATTTATATATATTGGGAAAAGCAATGGTCCCATAACACTCCCCTGTGGCACGCCAGAGGTTACTTTAATGTTTGTAGACGTCTGTCCATTGCGAACAGCGTGCTGTGTTCTGTTTGCTAAAAACTCTTCAATCCAGCCACACATCTCGTCTGATATTCCGTAGGCTCTTACTTTGTTTATCAGGCGACAATGCGGAACTGTATCTACATCTACATCTACATCCACACTCCGCAAGCCACCTGACGGTATGTGGCGGAGGGTACCTTGAGTACCTCTATCGGTTCTCCCCTCTATTCCAGTCTCGCATTGCTCGTGGAAAGAAGGATTGTCGGTATGCCTGTGTGTGGGCTCTAATATCTCTGATTTTATCCTCATGGTCTCTACGCGAGATATACGCGGGAGGGAGCAATATACTGCTTGACTCCTCGGTGAAGGTATGTTCTCGAAACTTCAACAAAAGCCCGTACCGAGCTACTGAGCGTCTCTCCTGCATAGTCTTCCACTGCAGTTTATGTATCATCTCCGTAACGCTTTCGCGATTACTAAATGATCCTGTAACGAAGCGCGCTGCTCTCCGTTGGATCTTCTCTATCTCTTCTATCAATCCTATCTGGTGCGGATCCCACACTGCTGAGCAGTATTCATGCAGTGGCCGAACAAGCGTACTGTGACCTACATCCTTTATTTTCGGACTGCATTTCCTTAGGATTCTTCCAATGAATCTCAGTCTGGCATCTGCTTTACCGACGATCAACTTTATACCATCATTCCATTTTAAATCACTCCTAATGCGTACTCCCAGATAATTTATGGAATTAACTGATTTTAGTTGCTGACCTGCTATATTGTAGCTAAATGTATTCGCAGCACATTACACTTGTCTACATTGAGATTCAATTGCCATTCCCTGCACCATGCGTCAATTCGCTGCAGATCCTTCTGCATTTCAGTACAATTTTCCATTGTTACAACCTCTCGATATACCACAGCATCATCCGCAAAAGGCCTCAGTGAACTTCCGATGTCATCCACAAGGTCATTTACGTTAATTGTGAATAGCAACGGTCCTACGACACTCCCTTGTGGCACTCACCTGTAATCACTCTTACTTCGGAAGACTTCTCTCCATTGAGAATGACATGCTGCGTTCTGTTATCTAGGAACTATTCAATCCAATCACACAATTGGTCTGATAGTCCATATGTTCTTACTTTGTTCATTAAACTACTGTGGGGAACCGTATCGAACGCCTTCCGGAAGTCAAGAAACACGGCATCTACCTGGGAATCCGTTTCTATGGCCCTCTGAGTCTCGTGGACGAATAGCGCGAGCGTCTTTTTCGAAACCCATGCTGATTCCAACAGGTAGATTTCTAGTCTCCAGAAAAGTCATTATACTCGAACATAATAAGTGTTCCAAAATTCTACAAATGATAGACGTTAGAAATATAGGTCTACAGTTCTGCATATCTGTTCGACGTCCCTTTGTAAGACGTCCGAGCAGATGTAATTTCGGTGTATTGCTCACGCGCTGCCTGCGATATGTAAGGTATAAGAGAATCTCAGACCAGAGAGCAGTGTTGACTGCAGTAGGAACTGTGTAGCTGTAGCAGTAAGTTGTGGCTAGTCTGCAGTCTGCTCTGGTCTGGTATGGTGTATCGTATTGGGTGGCCGGTCGCAGTGCAGCGATGCCGGAGCCTGAGCATTATTGTATAAGGTAAAAAGCAGCCTCGCGCGTATGTAGTAATGTCATCTCAAGTCCCATGTAAATGTTTTAAAAATCTCCTAATAATAATCTTTCTCATAAAAAGTAACTTTTAACAACCATTCATTTCAATTTAAAGACTTGACTAATTTCTCCCATCCATGATCATCCCGATTGTTGCAAAAGAAAAATCAGTTGTTTCCTTTCATAAATGACAAAGCTATCGGCCAACATTCCACAGGGCTGTGCCAGAAAACATTATTTTAAGAGCAGATGTATATGCGTTATCCGGCGACTTCATTGAGGTAAGAATTTTCCTTTTTTTTATTCAGAATGATCTTTCAGGGCCATGACGCAGCACTGCTGACGTCCAAAATTTACCAGGTTAAATTCACAGTCAATTATTGAAAAATTAAATGTGAGCGACAATTTAATTGAGAGGTTAGTTACATTGTATTTTTACCAGGTTACTGAATTTATTTTTTGTTGGGACGTTACACTGAATGTGAACGACATAATTATAACTTTTGCTGTTGAGAAGTTTAGGAATTTTGTGTTTTGAGGTTACACAAAAATGTGAAAAAATTTTGTGGGGAGGTTACACAGTTACGAGAAGTAGTCAGTTATATACCTGCTCTTATTTACTTAAATGTAGTTTGCATCTGGCGCAACGCATTTACTAATTTGTCACTCTCTCTTTCACATATTTTGCTCTTTGTTGTAATTGTGTTTGTTCCATTTTTGCTTCGTCTTTGTATCATTTTTGTGCTTTATTTTGATTTGTGAAAAATGCCGCGCAAAACTGTTAACAGTATATCGCCATGTGCAATGAGTGAAATAGCCGACTCGAATAATTTGACCGATAATACTTGCGACTCTCACTGTAATAGTGATAATCCCTATTTACAGTCATTCAGTGCGTGCCGACCACTAGTAGTGATTTTAATGCTAATGATGAGCAAACAAATTCAATTGTGTCCTCTGTTAATTTAACGAAATTGATGCCGCGGCACGTTCCGTTACAATGAACGCTGTCCAGTTTGACACGCCTGATTTGTAAAATTTACGTAGCGAACAGATAATTGTTTCTATCGAAAGTGAACAATATACACAAAATATGTCAGATTTATTTGATTTCGATGTAGTGACCAACTGTGCACGTCCGATTGGCAAACCTTTTCAAGAATCACAGAACGACCAAATGGTTATACAAAACGTGACACATACAGATACATCATCACACAGCACAGAGAATACAGCAGCTAATTTTGGCATGGATCGAGTTATGGCATTTTTACTACAACTCAATGAAAAATATGACAGGTCGATCAAACAACTTAATGAAAGTTTCAAACAGCGGAATGAAATACTAGAATACCATTTCAAACAACTTAATGAATCGTACAAACAACGTAATGAAAAATTCAACAACCATTTCAAACAACTTAATGAAAAACTAGACAACAATTCCAAACAGTTGAATGAGAAACACGACAACCTTAACGAACAGAACAAACAACTTAGTGAACAGATTACAGCCGTTACCGTGCAACGTTATGATACTAAAGAACAATTACGTGAGGAAATTAAGGCTTGTGCTGGAACAGTAGTGAAGAAATTAGATCTGCTGTACAAGAATTAAGTAATACACATGTGGCCAAAACGAAATTATTTAGAGATGAAATTATTGCAGTCGCTAAACAATGTTCTGAGCACGTAACACAGTTACGCGACGAGTTTAAATTAATGTCAGCAGAACTCTCACGCACACTGAATGCGAAAGTAGACACGAAATTTGACCAACAGAACAGCCAAATTGACGAACGTTTTAATCACCACCTAAAAAACAGTGAAACGCATTACCGTAAATTTATACAGGAACAGAATAAAGTAAACCAACAAGTCATGGAAACAATTATTGCACAGAGACAGGAAGATAAGCGTAAATTGTTTACGAAAGCAAAAACCTACGTAGACAACAATATTGCTACAGTATCAGACGAAATCAAACAGTTGAACACCGAATTGCATGATGAAATCTCCGATCTTAAAACAAAAACAGACACACACACATTAGACTTTCAGACAATGACCAACAGACTTGAAAAGTTGGAACTAATACAGGATCCCGATGCTATCAAAGCAGACGTTACGAAATTGAACAAAACCACACGTAAAATACAAAAACAAATTAATGCTTGTGATACTAAAAACGATGATCAGGTAAAAGCACTGACTGAAAAATTTGATGAATTGGCCAGTCGTATTGACGTTATCGAAAATAACAGTGACACCAAATCAGACGATACGTCACCAGTTTCGTTCAATCGAACACCGGAATTCCAAAATTTACTCCAGACGGTCAGTGAGATAGGATCGTCCAATAATACATTACGTGGAAAATTGTCATATTTACAGCAAGAACTGACGGAGATGAAAAATATTTCAGCCTTTAACACATCACAGCATACGCCACTCTCCGAACATTGGTCAGAGTCACACAGACAGTATAATTTAGGTAATTTACAGAGAGTACGTGAGTTAGATTCCGAACAGTCACAGACAAACAGATTATCATACAATCCTGAACCTGTTCAGACATAAAAAGAGACGATAATTTTGATTACAAGCACTTTCTATCCGTGAGAAAATTTAAGGTATTTAGAAATGACGGACCACAGATTCATCCTTTGAACTGGATACAACAATTTTCTTTCGAATTTTCACCGGCATTGCCCGTAATGCAGAAATTAAAATTTATTTGCAGTGCGTAAGTGACCTCAGGGGATTCATTACACTTCGATGAATATGTGCCGTAGCGTGCACAGGGCCCCGAACTGTAGTAGTGCTATTTCCTCTTTCGTTATCTGCACTGCTGCCTTCTCTTTTACTATCCTTTATATCTATCAAAACAGCTCTCCAACTATCGATCTGTCTAGGATTAAGAATGAGTAAAGAAACCTGATATGACGAGTTTTACCTGAAAGTGACAGTTTTTATTAGACAGCCGTGAAATGGCAAGAATTTAATAACAGAGAAAATTTTAGTATCAGTAACCGTAAAATTATCAGCAACAGTAAACATATTTTGGCAACAATAGAGGGTTTTCTCCACAACAGAAACAAAACCAGCCAGTTAGCACACCTAACCAACAATGTAGTCTGCAAGGTCAACCAAGCTTTAATGTTTTGCCGCCTACACGCATAGCAAATAGTAACGCACAGCAACAAGGAAATCACTAAGTACAGAAGACACATCATTTCAATTCCTATCGCAACGCGCCGTATAGCAATGACTATCATGACAGACGTAAAAGTAATGAGCACAATTTTCAGCCTGCATTTAATAACAGTAGATCTTATCAGCAGCAGATTCATCAGCAACAACAGATTATTATGAATGAACCAGACAGTCGGTATCATCCTGAACCTAATACGTCAGGAAGAAATAACAGAACAGTACAAATAGTTGAAATGCCACAGCATCCTCCCGCAAATAACAGCACGTCAGAAAGAATTTGACTAGATAGAGTGCAGAATGAATCTTCCAGCAACGTCAGCAATGCTTTTGACACACAGACTCTCGTTCACGAAAATGTTATTACTTTTGACGACATCCGAGACACTCTTTTGCATGAAAAACCAGTTATTCAAATAACGATTTCCCACCCTGTCACTGAAGTAAAGATTGGATCATCCACATTTTCAGCAGTAATCGATTCTGGATCACCTATGTCAGTTATAAATGAGGAAACTTTCAACGAATGTAACAAAGAGAATACCTATCCTACGTTACCATTAGGCAAAACTAAAGTAAAAGGAGCAGTATCTGGTAAAGGAGTAGATGTAAAATTACAGACACACTTATCGTTTTGTATTGCAGGTCATACGTTCCACTCAAATCTTTGGATTGTTCCCTTATTGACAACAGACGTTATTTTAGGTACGAGTTCTTTGGTACAACACGACGCAGTTATTGACATTCAAAATTCATATTTAGTGTTAAAGGATGAAAAAGTACAACTGGCATTAGAATTTCAGCACGCTTTATCTGCAGATGAACAGGCAATTAATCGAACAGAGGTCATTTCTACATCGCGTAACACAGACTGTCATTCGACATTGTTCGCAGATACGTACGTACACAACTACAATTCACCAGACGAAGCCAACTATGACGTTATGCAAATGATTTCTGATAAAGTTAAACAGAGCAGTGCAAATACAGACGACGAACGTACAGAGCTACGCAATATTCTTTTACAGCAAGCTCCAGTTTTTGACAACATCCCTGGTACTATGTCCGGTTATATGTATGAATTTCAAGTTAAACAGCACGACACATTTAAAGCTAAACATTATCCCATTCCTTATATCCACAGAGAACAAGTTAAGAAAGAATTACAAGCTATGCTAGACCAAGGAATTATTGAACCGGCAGTCAGTCCGTACATAAACCCGCTCCATATTGCTAAGAAAAAGGATGGCTCACTTCACCTCGTAGTTGATTCGCGTCACATCAACGACATTATTATTAATGAAACAGATCGCCCACAGACACTAGAAGAACTTCTACAGAAATTTCATGGTACTGCTGTTTATTCCACATTAGATTTAAAATCGGGATTTTGGCAAATTCAGCTCCATCCGAACAGCAGAATATATACAGCATTTCTCTGTTTTGGTGACTGTTATCAATTTTGCAAATTACCGTTCGGTTTAACAAATTCTTCAGCAGCGTTTAATCGCGGTTTGAATAGTATACTTCCGACAGAATTTAAAGACAGAATCACAACGTATGCAGACGACATCCTTATTGCAGAAGCTAATTGGTCTGAACACAATTTGATTCTGAAAAACCGTTACAAACTTTTCGTGCACAAGGACTGACAGTTAATCTTAACAAATCGCACTTTGGCAAAACTTCCATAAAATTTCTTGGACATGTAATTTCAGCAGAAGGCATTGCCCCTGACCCGGAAAAACTTCAAGCTTTATGTGACATTACTGTTCCAACGACAAAGAAACAATTACGCAGCTTTTTGGGACTAATTAATTTTCTTCGCAAATTTATTCATCACTCTGCTTTAGATACACCTAGATTATACCAGTTGACGGGTAAAAACGCTATTTGGTCCTGGGATAGCCAAGCACAGTCTGAGTCTGTTAATTTGAAACATGCCTTGTTGAATACACCTCTTTTATCACACCCAGATCTTACTACAAATTTTTCCATTGCCACCGACAGTTCTAACACCGCTTTAGTTGTACACATTTTTTCAGGAAATTGAAGAAGACGGTACTACAGTAATTAAAAACATCACCTTTGCAAGTCGCATTCTGTCACCTGCTGAACGCAATTATTCTGTCACAGAACTTGAAACATTATGTGCTGTATGGGCATTTACCAGATTTAGGCATTTTCTTTATGGAAGACATACTACCCTTTACACAGATCATAGAGCTATCCAGTTTTTACTTTCAGCAAAATTTACACATGACAGATTAAGTAGATGGAAACCTTATTTACAGGAATTTAATTTTACAATTGTTCACATTCCTGGTACACAAAATGTTGTAGCAGACGCACTGTCCCGTTCTTTCAGCAACAATCAGCAAGACATCGCCACCAACTTCAGCCAAGCAAATTCCAGCGTTATGTGTATTCAGCAAGTCGCGTTCGAAAATTTTATTTCGGCACCATTACGAGACATAGCACAACAGCAGAGCAAAGACAACGTATGGAAAGAAATTAAACGCCTTTGGCGAGATAGGAATAATGTTACCATCAGAAACCATTACACTGTACGCAATAACATTCTGTTTCGTCGCTCTTACCCTGGCAACAACAATTGGTTATTATGCATTCCTAACGAACCTGTTAACGAATTAATTTGGTATACTCATTTAAGTTACGCACATTATGGAGCAAGAAAATGTTTTCTTATACTGAGACAGAACTGTTATTTTGCCAATATGGAGAAACGTATTCGACGAGTTTTAACGTCATGTAAAATCTGCCAGAAAGCTAAATCAGACACGACTTCACATATTCCTCCGTTACATCCCATTGTACCCGTTAACTTGAGACACATGGCCGCTGTAGAAATTTTTGGTCCGATTTCCTGATCTAATAGAGGTTTTTGCTACATCTTTGTCGCTGTTGAACTCACTTCGAAATTTGTTACCTTCACTCCGTTACCCAAAGCTACTGCTAAATCTGTTTCGAATGCATTTGTAAAACATTTTTTATTTCATGTAGGGCATGTATTGGAAGTAATTTCCGACAATGGACCACAGTTTCGATCTGCTATATGGACACATATGTTACGAACAAGAAACATTTCTCCGATCTATATATCCAGGTATCACGCTTCTTCGAACCCTTGTGAACGTCTAATGAAAGAAATTGGTAAACTATGTAGAATATACTGCCATAAAAAACATATTGATTGGGATACACACATACTGTTATTCCAGGATGTAATTAACTCGATACCAAATGAATCTACTATGCTATCTCCGACTGTTATATTGAAAAATGTTGAACCACCTAACAAAATTAAAGAATTAGTATCCTTTCCTACATCGCGTCGACTACGCCACCATGAAATAATTGACATTGCGCTCAACAACATCAAACGTGCCGCAGAGCGCCGAAGAAGACAGCAAAAACAGATTTGTACACGCCGTGACTCTCACATTGGACAGAAGACATTAGTACGTACACATTATTTATCCAACAGAGGAAAGAGTAGATGTAGTAAATTTGAGCTTCTATACGCAGGTCCATATCGAATTCACAGCATTCCTCACCCCAATGTAGTACACGTCGAAACTTTGAGAACCAGAAAAAGCAAAGGCAATCACCATGTCTCCAATATTAAACCCTTTATTGAATGAATATACTTTATGATTTATCACACTGTAATGCCATTTTATGATTTTTATATGACCACTTATACAATTATTTATATGAGCACTTACTGATGATTATCATATTTTTTCCTGGCAAGTGCCCAGCAAGATAAGGTTAGCGGGTCGCTTTTCTTGTTGTTACACATCAGACCGTGCACATTTTTCCAGATAAACTTACATATTTTATGACCAATTATGCAATTCTATCTATGTGACTACTTACTGATGATTATCATATTTTTTCTTGGCAAGTTCCCGGCAAGGTAAGGTTGGCAGGTCGCTTTTCTTGTCGTTACACATCAGACCGTGCACATTTTTCCATTTTTTGTGTATGTATGATTGTTTTCCTATGGAAAGTAGAATTTATGTCTGTATGAACTATGTAATCATCAAGATATAACAAACACCTGTTGACTTTGACATTTTTTCTTATGATATCTCAATATCTTGACTATTATACACTTTTTGTTACTACATTATGATACTGTGTGTACATTTTTAGGACTTCAAAACTGTCTATGTTTTTGACCTAATACGTTTTCTGTCATGCTATGCTGTATGCTTAATTATATCACTAGAAACAAATTTTCATTTAAAGAGTATCTGATTTAAATGCAAGATATTAATCCTTATTCATCATTTTCAGAAAGCAATACCGTGTAAAAGAAATAAATTAAACAAACCACAGTGGTTTACTCTAAAATGGAAGTTTTACCATCGGAATGAACAAAAAAAAAAAAAAAATGCAATACCTTGTCATGAAGAGTACATGGATCAGAATTAACAAGCATTAACCAGAATATACTATACACATCGTATGATAGCAGTCTTGACTAATTATTTTTCTTTCAGAATACGAGGCGATTGATGCAGGCTGTCAGACAGAACTACACATCTTAGTTTTAGTGACGAAATATGCTAGAAGTAAGAAACTCTATACTATTAATAGTTGTATGAAGTAAATGGTAATATGAATATGAATAATGAAATGTCTATTTTTTGTAGATGAAAATAAATGATGATGAATGGTTATATGAAGAATATGGTAATATGAATAATGTAGTTTTTCTTTGTAGATGATGAAAATGATGAAGTTATGGTAATATGAATAATGAAGTTTTTCTTTGCAGATGAGAATAATGATGAAGTTTATATATTTACTATTAAGAGATGCTATCTAGTTGTATATTTACTATTAAGAGATGCTATGTAGTTAATTAAGTATTTGTTGCAGTTCGTTTTGACAGTATGTCTTATGTCGCATGGTATAATGACTGAATGTTTTGGAAAGGACAGCTAGAGTACATACATATTGAGTACACGTTTCATTACCTGTTAATTCGAAGTTCACTACTTTTCAGCATAATATGCGTTTCTTCTTTCAGCTCAATAATCCATTTTGTATTTTTTCCAGGAGAACCTATTCATGAAATTAATGTGCTATAAGCAGTTAGTCATTAAACCTGTTCTAGTACTTGCATTTTTTTTACCCATTTGTGTGTATCATTCATGAATGTGATCACATATACTCTACTTGTTTCATAACCTGGCTACAGCTGACTCATGACGAATGACGTTATTAATCCTTATTTCCAGCAATAAGTCAAAAGCAAATATTTTCATGCCCCAGCAACTAATTATCGATCCCAACGCAATGCATTTGCTAGCACAAAAAAATCTATTACCAGACCCAGCTTTTTCCGGTATACAACCAAATAATGCTACCAGTTTAAGATATATTTCTTGTCCTAAATGTAACACAAATTTCTCTGATGTATTGATTCCATTATGTCTATGTATTATTGTAATACAGACTTTGAATAATAGTTCCAATGTCTTATATTTGAAATTTGTCTTATGTCACTTACATGATATCATATATGAATACCAGTAGCTTGATGCTACACTCATTAGCTCCTGTTTTGAATGATGACTTCTGAATAATACTGAATAATGTTTTGGTTTTGTAAAACTATATGAATACTTTGAAACTGGCCAATGAGTGCCAATAATTACCGCAACCAGATGAGTTATGAATAGTGTTTTGTAATATTCAATACTTGCTGCGTGTTTAGTAACTGGCCAATGAATGCCACTGTTTACTGTAATATGATGACTTATGTATAAATGCTATGCCATTAATTAACTCTTGCTTTGAATGATAACTTCTGAATAATGCATAAAAATGATTTGTAACTGGCCAATGAGTGCCAATATTTACTGTAATCAGATGACTTATGAATGATGTTCTGTAATACTCCATACATAGTACAGAAATGTTTAGTAACTAGGCAATGAGTGCCAATAATTACTCAAATCGGTTGATAGACTAGCATAAGACTTAATGTCCTTCACCTCCTGACCTAATTAACAAATTACTGCAATATCCGTTTGTCCTTTCCATCCTCATGATCATGGAGCACTATATTTGGTTTTTGCACTAATTCTACGTTGGTGAAAGAGTATGGATTCTACAAGAATGTGGTGTTGACACCACATGCTGTCCACCACCTTGAACGATGGAGATGTTATTATGGTCCTACTGTTTGGTGTACCTAATGTACTACCAAAATGATAAAATTGAATATTAATACATTTCAGTGTCTTGGCTACACTGATAAATACTTCAGGGAAGAGAACTTCAGATTGTCTCAGTTGGTGTTGTGCTTCTGTAGAAAGATATGGACTTTCGGTGCCACTACGTGCAACCTACTGTGCTACAAACATGTTGCAATCCTTCCCATTACTTTCCTAGTTCTTGAAATATGCTAAAGACTTTTACAGTGCGTGTGCACTTCATTTAATTTGTTAATATGATCAGTCGTCCTAAATATGCTAAAGACTTCTACAGTGCGTGTGCACTTTATTTCACTCCATGATATGTTGTAAAAATGCTAAAGACTTCTACAGTGCGTGTGCACTTTATTTCACTCCATGATATGTTGTAAAATGCTAAAGATTTTTACAGTGCGTGTGCACTTTATTTCATTTGTTAATATGATCAGTCGTCCTAAATATGCTAAAGACTCCTACAGTGCGTGTGCACTTTATTTCACTCCATGATATGTTGTAAATATGCTAAAGACTTCTACAGTGCGTGTGCACTTTATTTCATTTTTAGGGTAATCAGTTCTTGTAAAATGCTAAAGATTTTTACAGTGCGTGTGCACTTTATTTCATTTGTTAATAAGATCAGTCCTAAAAACACTAAAGACTTACACAGTGCGTGTGCACTTTATGTCATTTGTTCATATATTTTGTATTCAGTGCGTGTGCACTTTATTTCACTTCATGATATGTTATGTAAAAATGCTAAAGACTTATACAGTGCGAGTGCACTTTGTCATTTGTTAATATCTTTTGTACTCATTGCGTATACTTTTTGTCATTTCTTGATATGTTCTGTACTCAGTGCATGCGCACTCTATTTCATTTCATATTCTGCACTTATATATATGTTTATACTCTGTGACTGTAGACTTAGTTAATTAATTAGATTATAGAAAAATTAATTGCTCACGGCAAGTCCAATTGACTCACCATCGCTGCCAACTTTTTGCCCCCCCCCCCCCCCCCAGTGAAGGGTTATGTAAGACGTCCGAGCAAATGTAATTTCGATGTATTGCTCACGCGCTGCCTGCGATATGTAAGGTATATGAGAATCTCAGACCAGAGAGCAGTGTTGACTGCAGTAGGAACTGTGTAGCTGTAGCAATAAGTTGTGGCTAGTCTGCAGTCTGCTCTGGTCTGGTCTGGTGTATCGTGTTGGGTGGCCGGTCGCGGTGCAGCGATGCCGGAGGCTGAGTATTATTGTATAAGGTAAAAAGCAGCCTCGCGCGTATGTAGTAATGTCATCTCAAGTCCCATGTAAATGTTTTACAAATCTCGTAATACTAATCTTTCTCATAAAAAGAAACTTTTAACAACCATTCACTTCAATTTAAAGAAATTACTAATTTCTCCCATTCATGATCATCCAGATTCTTGTAAAAAAAATCAGTTGTTTCCTTTCATAAATGACAAATCTATCGGCCAATATTGCACAGGGCTGTGCCAGAAAACATTATTTTAAGAGCAGATGTATATGCGTTATCCGGCGACTTCAATGAGGTAAGAATTTTCCTTTTTTTTTATTCAGAATGATCTTTCAGGGCCATGACGCAGCACAGCTGACTTCCAAAATTAACCAGGTTAAATTCACAGTCAATTATTGAAAAATTAAAAGTGGGCGACAATTTAATTGGGAGATTAGTTACATTGTATTTTTACCAGGTTACTGAATTTCTTTTTTGGTAGGACGTTACATTGAATGTGAACGACATAATTATGATTTTTACTGTTGAGAAGATCAGGAATTTTTGCGTTTTGAGGTTACACTAAATGAGAATAAATTTTGTGGGGCGGAAACACGCTCACTTATAATTTTTCAATAATTGACTGTGAATTCAATCTGGTAAATTTTGGACGTCAGCAGTGCTGCGTCATGGCCCAGAAAGATCATTCTGAATAAAAAAAAGGAAAATTGTTACCTCAGTGAAGTCGCCGAATAATGCATACATATCTGCTCTTAAAATAATGTTTTCTGGCACAGCCCTGTGCAACGCTGGCCGATAGATTTGTCATTTATGAAAGGAAGCAACTGATTTTTCTTTTGCAACAATCGGGATGATCATGGATGGGAGAAATTAGTAAATTCTTTAAATTGAAATGAATGGTTGTTAAAAGTTACTTTTTATGAGAAAGATTATTATTAGGAGATTTTTAAAACATTTACATGGGACTTGAGATGACATTACTACATACGCGCGAGGCTGCTTTTTACCTTATACAATAATACTCAGGCTCCGGCATCGCTGCACCGCGACCGGCCACCCAATACGATACACCATACCAGACCAGAGCAGACTGCAGACTAGCCACAACTCACTGCTACAGCTACACAGTTCCTACTGCAGTAAACACTGCTCTCTGGTCTGAGATTCTCATATACCTTACATATCGCAGGCAGCGCGTGAGCAGTACATTGAAATTACATCTGCTCGGACGTCTTACACCTTCTTGAAAACGGGGATGACCTGTGCCCTTTTCCAATCCTTTGGAACGCTACGCTCTTCTAGAGACCTGCGGTACACCGCTGCAAGAAGGGGGCAAGTTCTTTCTTGTACTCTGTATAAAATCGAACTGGTGTCCCATCAGGTCCAGTGGCCTTTCGAGCGATTTTAATTGTTTCTCTATCCCTCGGTCGTTTATTTCGATATCTACCATTTTGTCATCTGTGCGAAAATCTAGAGAAGGAACTACAGTGCAGTGTTCCTCTGTGAAACAGCTTTGGAAAAAGACATTTAGTATTTCGGCCTTTAGTCTATCATCCTCTGTTTCAGTACCATTTTGGTGGAGGAGGAGGATATTAGTGTTTAACGTCCCGTTGACAACGAGGTCATTAGAGACGGAGCGCAAGCTCGGGTGAGGGAAGGATGGGGAAGGAAATCGGCCGTGCCCTTTCAAAGGAACCATCCCGGCATTTGCCTGAAGCGATTTAGGGAAATCATGGAAAACCTAAATCAGGATGGCCGGAGACGGGATTGAACCGTCGTCCTCCCGAATGTGAGTCCAGTGTGCTAACCACTGCGCCACCTCGCTCGGTACCATTTTGGTCACAGAGTGTCTGGACATTTTGTTTTGATCCACCTACCGCTTTGACGTAAGACCAAAATTTCTTAGGATTTTCTGCCAAGTCAGTGCATAGAACTTTACTTTCGAATTCACTGAACGCCTCTCGCATAGCCCTCCTCACACTCCATTTCGCTTCGCGTAGTTTTTGTTTGTCTGCAAGGCTTTGGCTTTGTTTATGTTTGCTGTCAAGTTCCCTTTGCTTCCGCAGCAGTTTTCTAACTCGGTTGTTGTACCACGGTGGCTCTTTTCCATCTCTTACGATCTTGCTTGGCGTATACTCGTCTAACGCATATTGTACGATGATTTTGAACTTAGTCCACTGATCCTCAACACTATCTGTACTTGAAACAAAACTTTTGTGTTGAGCCATCAGGTACTCTGAAATCTGCTTTTTGTCACTTTTGCTAAACAGAAAAATCTTCCTACCTTTTTTAATATATTTATTTACGGCTGAAATCATCGATGCAGTAATCGCTTTATGATTGCTGATTCCTTGTTCTGCGTTAACTGTTTCAAATAGTTCGGGTCTGTTAGTCCCCAGAAGGTCTAATATGTTATCGCCACGAGTCGGTTCTCTCTTTAACTGCTCAAGGTAGTTTTCAGATAAAGCACTTAAAAAAATTTCACTGGATTCTTTGTCCCTGCCACCCGTTATGAACGTTTGAGTCTCCCAGTCTATATCCGGCAAATCAAAATCTCCACCCAGAACTATAACATGGGGGGAAATCTACTCGAAATATTTTCCCTAATTATCCTTCAGGTGGTCAGACACAACAGCTGCTGAGCCAGGGGGCCTATAGAGACATACAATTACGATGTCTGAGCCTGCTTTAACTGTGACCTTCACCCAAATCATTTCACATTTCGGATCTCCGTCAATTTCCTTCGATACTATTGCACTTCTTATCGCTGTAAACACGCCTCCGCCTTCACTGTCCAGCCTGTCTCTGCGGTATACATTCCAATCTGAGTTTACAATTTCATTACTGTTTACATCTGGTTTCAGCCAACTTTCTGTCCCTAGTACTACGTGGGCATTGTAACCGTTTATTAATGAGAGCAGTTCTGGGAGCTTTCTCTAGACGCTCCTGCAGTTAACTATTCGCAGATTAATATTCTTAATCCCTGTTGCATTTTGCCTACTCCTACCTTGCCGCGTCTCAGGAGGCGTCTTGTCGGGCCTAGGGAGGGAATTCTCTAACCAAAAAAACCCACATGTGCACTCCACACGTACTCCGCTACCCTTGTAGCCGCTTTCTGCGTGTAGTGCACGCCTGACCTATTCAGGGGGATCCTACATTTCTCCACCCGATAGCGGAGGTCGAGAAATTTCCATCCCAGACCTCCGCAGAATCGTCTGAGCCTCTGGTTTAAGCCTTCCACTCGGCTCCAAACCAGAGGACCGCGATCGGTTCTGGGAACGATAGTACAAATAGTTAGCTTAGATTCCACCCCGCGAACGAGGCTTTCCGCCTTCACCAACTCCCCCAACCGCCTGTACGAACTGAGGATGACTTCTGAACCCAGACGGCAGGAGTCATTAGTGCCGACATGAGCAACGATTTGCAGTCAGATGCACCCAATGCTCTCTATCTCCGCCGGCAGGGTATCCTCCACATCTCGGATGAGACCCCCGGCAAGCAGACAGAGTGAACACTGACCTTCTTCCCCGACCTTTCCGCTATTCCCCTAAGGGGATCCATCACCCGCCTAACGTTGGAGCTCCCAATCACTAATAAACCCCTCCCCCCGTGTGCCTGCTCGGACCTTGCTGAAGGAGCGGCCACATGTCCGCTCACAGGCAGAGCGGGCGGTGCCACACGGCCAGCCTCAACATTGACCCTCCGCCTCGTGCGCCGCGAACGCCGCTGAACCCGCCACTCCCCTTGGGGAGAGGGTGGCCCAACCGCGCTCGGTACCCGCGAAGATGTCTCGACAGCAGGGACAGTGGGTGAAGCATGTAACACCTGGGGTGAACCATGCGACGCACCAGACTCCCCACTGCCGCTACACTCCGAGGCAGCAGCCTGAAGACGGCTGACCGCGGCCATCAACACGTTCAGCTGTTCGCGAACAGTGGCCAGCTCCTCCTGCGTCCGTACACAGCAGTCACACATAGTATCGATCCTAAGAAATCAATTTACTGTAGAGAGTTAATCAACTTTTAACTAGACTGCTAATTCACTAAAGGCGGCTGATAGTTGACTAACCCCTGGTTACTAGTCACTTCTTGTAGAAAACAATGAAAATAGCACTACCTGTCTCTGGACTGTATTCAAAACAAACACTAGCACTACTGGCACTGTGGCTGACTAAAGGGACTCTCTCTGAATGTATTCAAAACAAACACGAAATCTATGGAACACTATTACTACCACTCGATAATTAAAGCGTCCTAAAAGCAAAAACATACGGAAGAAGAAGTGACAAGTAAGAAAAATACAGTTAATACTTAAATTCCGTAAGTCATGGAAAATAGTATCTACCTGGGAGCCTGTATCTAATATTTTCGGGGTCTCATGATCAAATAAAGCGAGTTGGGTCTCACACGATCGCTGTTTCCGGAATTCATGTTGATTCCTACAGAGTAGATTCTTGGTTTCCAGAAATGACATGATACGCGAGCAAAAAACATGTTCTAAAATTCTACAACAGGTCGATGTCACAGATATAGGCCTATAGTTTTGCGTATCTGCTCGACGATCCTTCTTGGAAACTGGAACTACCTGTGCTCTTTTCCAGTCATTTGGAACCTTCCGTTCCTCTAGAGACTGTCAGTACACGGCTGTTAGAAGGGGGGCAAATTCTTTCGCGAACTCTGTGTAGAATCGAATTGGTATCCCGTCAGGTCCAGTGGACTCTCCTCTGTTGAGTGATTTCACTTGCTTTTCTATTCCTTGGACACTTACTTCGAAGTCAGCCATTTTTTCGCTCGTGCGAGGATTTAGAGAAGAAACTGCAGTGCGGTCTTCCTCTGTGAAACAGCTTTGGAGAAAGGTGTTTAGTATTTCAGCTTTACGCGTGTCATCCTACGGTGAGTTTTTCCTGTCCCTCACAGTTTTACTCCGCACGTGCCTGTCTAAAACGCATTTTGTGATTGCCTTGAACTTTTTCCATAAACACTCAACATTGTCAGTGTCGGAACAGAAATTTTCGTTTTGATCTGTTAGGTAGTCTGAAATCTGCCTCCTATTACTCTTGCTAAACAGATAAACCTTCTTCCCTTTTATTTATATTCCTATTTACTTCCATATTCAGGGATGCTGCAACGGTCTTTTGATCACTGATTCCCTGTTCTGCGCTTACAGAGTCGAAAATTTCGGGTCTGTTTGTTATCAGTAGGTCAAAGATGTTATCTCCACGAGTCGGTTCTTTGTTTAATTGCTCGAGGTAATTTTCGGATAGTGCACTCAGTATAATGTGACTCGATGCTCTGTCCATACCACCCGTCCTAAACATCTGAGTGTCCCAGTCTTTATCTGGTAAATTGTAATCTCCACCTAAGACTATAAGATGCTGAGGAAATTTATGTGAAATGTATTCCAGATTTTCTCTCAGTTGTTCTGCCACTAATGCTGCTGAGTCGGGAGGTCGCTAAAAGGAGCCAATTATTAACCTAGCTCGGTTGTTGAGTGTAACCTCCACCCATAATAATTCACAGGAACTATCCACTTGTATTTCACTACAGGATAAACTACTACTGACAGCGACAGACACGCCACCACCGGTTGCATGTGATCTATCCTTTCTAAACACCGTCTGTGCCTTTGCAAAAATTTCGGCAGAATTTATCTCTGGCTTCATCCAGCTTTCCGTACCTGTAACGATTTCAGCTTCGGTGCTTTCTGGCAGCGCTTGAAGATCCAGTTCTTTACCAACGCAGCTTCGACGGTTTGCAATTACAATACCGATTGCTGCTTGGTTCTCGCATGTCCTGACTTTGCCCCGCACCCTTTGGGGCTGCTGCCCTTTCTATACTTGCCAGCGGCCAACTAACCTAAAAAACCGCCCAGTCCACGCCACACAACACCTGCTACCCGTGTAGCCGCCTGCTGTGTGTAGTGGACTCCTGACCTATCCAGCGGAACCCGAAACCCCACCACCCTATGGCGCAAGTCGAGCAGTCTTCATTCCTAGATGTTATGGTCAGAATAAAAGACGACGACACACTTCTACATAGCGTCTGCTGCAGACCAAATGACACAGTGTTACATTTGCAGGCCACAAACTGTCATCATCCTGTTCAACACGGTAGTGTCTTACTCTCTTTGGTACATGGAGCCTATGTGGTCTTAGATACATACAGTGTGCCTGGTGAGCTACGGCACCTGAGAACTGTGATCCAATGGAACTACTATTCTGATAGATATGCCACGCATTCCTTTCCAGGCGAGTTCAGAGGGGAGAGATGTAAATGAAGATGTGGAGGCGCCCATTGTAACGGCGTTCTTGCTGTATTTTGGTGGCCTATCTTCTAGGCTAGACAGAATTTTCAAACGACACGACATAAGTTGCCTATTTCGTCCAACAGCAAAATTGAGGACGTTGTTGTTTTCGGTCACAGAAAATCATAGCCTTAATAAACGTGGCTTTTATAAGATTGTATGACAATGTGGAAAATCTTATAGTGGGCAAACATGGCTAACAGCATAAGAACATTGTGTTGAACACCGTCAACATATGCACTTGCGGAAACCTGATAAATCAGTGGTAGCAGAGCGTTGGCTGGACACGTGACATCTCAAGCTTTGTATTCAGCGTTGTGTTCTTAAGGAGGTCATACATATCCGTGCGGCAGATAATCTTATCAACAGGGATGGAGGTTTTCGCTTAAGTGCTGCCTGGAATCTGGCGCTGGCTACCATTAAGGTATAAAGGAAAAACAAGATCCGATTCATAAGTCGACGCAGTACACTGCTGAGATTTGATCCAGTTTTCAACAGCTGTGGCCCACAGCGCACGCGCCGCAGGTCTCTCTGCGGATCCCGGCGTGGGGGACTGTGAACGCCGCTTTTGTCCAACTGCGAGCGACTTTCCGCGCACGCGCGATTATCATCAGTCGCGTCTTGCAGCAGTGACAGCAGCAACTATCATGATATGAAGATGTCGAACTGCTGTATCGACGAAATATTATGGGATTTGCACAATATGATCCGACAGCAAACCCGAGAGTGTATTTGCAACAGACTCTTAGGAAAAGCCTGAAAACTCACATGTAGAGCAACGTCTTAAAACAGGGCTCACGTTCGTGGCGAAAAGGTCGAAGAAGACTTTCCACTAAGGGCAGAAGGAAAGTGAAAAATAATGTAAATCGTAATTCGGTGAATTCTTTTTCAGACCACCATAAATATCATGAATGACGGTATTCTGGATTTAATACCACGAATTGTTGCGTGTACAAGGAAATGGTTGGTCCTAACCGAGCGATTAGCACCATATCATTAATTACATTCTGAAGTACGGTTTTGGAACGCTTTGATGAGTTAGGCAAGCAGACTCGCCTACTCCCGCCGTGTGAATTGGATGACATGCCCAGAGAGTCGAGGAAGGAGCTGCGTGAATGGCAGATTGGAAGTTGGGATACTAATTGAACACAAAGATGTATGCTGGATCAGGACTCGAACCTATGACTGAGGTGTGCTGCGGCTCGCGTTGGTGCCGTGTTTAGGTTTCTGCCAGACCGTATCGTTTAGTTGGCATGGCTGCGTTGTTTGTCTTCTTATGTTCACTGGCACCAATCGGTTTCGTAAGCATTGCCTGTCCACTATTGGCAGCAGCGGCGCTTTTCGATATGTAGTTCCGCTGCCCTATCTTTGGGGCGACCTCGCTCTTCTTCCGTGTGGTGTGAGTGTGGAGTTCGGTTGGGGACGCAGGAGAAGCGAGGTTCACGCAGAGCAACAACACGTCGGGACCGCTGGCGGCGTGTATGGACTGCCGGATCGAAGGACGGTGGTCACAAGGGTGCACGACCTCACCGAAACCGTATCCTGCATGTTTATGGTACAAAAATGGCTCTTAGCACTATGGGACTTAACATCTGAGGTCATCAGTCACCTAGAACTTAGAACTACTTAAACCTAACTAACCTAAGGACATCACACACATCCATGCCCGAGGCAGGATTCGAACCTGCGATCGCAGCGGTCGCGCGGTTCCAGACTGTAGCATCTAGAACCGCTCGGCCACTCCGGCCGGCCTCCTGCATGTTTAAGTTGAGTGCATTGCAATTCGCGTAGAGAAACCTCCACCATCGTGAAATCTGGCGATTCTCCAATGACTTGGGTTCGTATTACTGCTTGTAGTGTCGCCGAGGCGAAAAGCAGTGAGTGGAGTACCTGGGGAAGGCGGATCTGATTAGCCTTCCTGCGCTTCTAATTACTATTTACTATTTTTCTGTCTTGTGGGCGCTAATGCCCCTGATACCTGCCCTGGGCGTTAGTGTATGTAACGGCAGTGTACATGTCCTCGTCTTGCCGCCGCTGTCCGGTGAGGCGTGTAAGTTTGACAGCTTCTTGATTGTAGGTTGGGTGGCATTCTTCTACCTTAGCGGTAGTCTTCCTTCTAGTTCTGGGCGTTCTAAGCACAGTATTCTGCAGGCGGGACCCAGACCGCCGTTTTCGGCTTTGGCGTAATTTTTCATCTTGCATTTGTTTTGTTGAATGTCAGGTAGCCTCATCAAGATTATCATTAGTCGCTCGTTAAACTGTAACTCGTCCGAGTTACCATCTTGTGATCTGAATTCAGCTCTTGGTTGCCTATCTCTTCGCTAGCGAAAGTGTTTTTGGGGTGACCTACTCAGAGGTCGATGCCAGGGACACCGCCTGTCGCTGGCCCTTGTGATTTATTTTATAATTATTTATTATTATTTGTTATTATTATTTATTATCTGTCTCACCTGTTTGGTGATTTGTTGTTTTTTAATTAACTTTTTTATGCCATTCACCGTTTGACAGTATATTTGTGAAATTTTTTTATAATTGCCTTTTTGGTGTTAAGGGCCTCCAGGCGTGATTGTGGTTACTTGTTTTAAAATTTTGGTTGCGACCACATTGGCTTGTTTTCCACAATTATTTGCTGTCTGTATTTTATGTATGTTTGTTTAATTTTTAAGAATTGCTGTTCTGGCGTTAAAGGCCTTCAGCTGTGATGTTGGTTACTTGCTTTAAAATTCTGATTGCGACCACATTGGGTTGTTTTCAAGAATTACTTGCTTCCTGTATTTTATGTATGTTTGCTAAATTTTTCTAATGATTGCCATTTTGGGCTTTAAAGGCCTTCAGCCGTGATTGTGATTACTTTCTTTAAAATTCTTATTGCGACCTCAATGGCATGTTTTCAAAAATTGTTTACTAAAACAAATGAGTGAAATTGAAAAGCAAACAAATAGTAATTGATTCGGGCCCGGTCCACAATCCTAACCCAATCCTGCCATCCTTAGCTACCAAGTCTCACTAGTAGCAGAGCCAAAAGCGTCTAAGTGTTCAACCAACTGAACTATCCGACTAACGACCCGCCCTCACAGCTTTACTTCCAAACGTCACTGTTATCCTGCATACCGTGCGACACTGGCACTCCTGTCAGTGAGGATAAAGCGGAGATAAGGCTTAGAGCCAGGGAGAACGTTTCCAGAAGGAATTTTTACTGTAACCAGAGCGTGAACTGGTGAATCTTCCTGGCTGATTACAACTGTGTGCTGCAACAGTACTCGAACATGGGACGTATCCATTATTGCACACTCCAGTGCAGAGAGGAATTTCATTCTGGATAGAATCCCTCAGGTGTTTTCTAAGCTATGTCTACGCAGTACTCTTCCTTGAAGGAGTGCAAAAAAATGTTCAAATATGTGTGAAATATTATGGGACTTATCTGCTAAGGTCATCAGTCCCTAAGCTTACACACTACTTAACCTAAGTTATCCTAAGGACAAACACACACATCCATGCCCGAGGGAGGACTCGAACCTCCGGCGGGACCAGCCGCACAGTCCATGACTACAGTGGCTAGACCGCTGTTCAAAAAATGGCTCTGAGCACTATGGGACTCAACTGCTGAGGTCATTAGTCCCCTAGAACTTAGAGCTAGTTAAACCCAACTAACCTAAGGACATCACAAACATCCATGCCCGAGGCAGGACTCGAACCTGCGACCGTAGCGGTCTTGCGGTTCCGGACTGCAGCGCCTTTAACCGCACGGCCACTTCGGCCGGCCTAGACCGCTGTTGTTTTTTTTTTTTTTTTTATCAGTAAGGAACTGAAAACTAGTAAGTGCACTCGTTGCGTCGGGACGCACATAACTAAAACCATGCTAATAGTTGAGGAAAAAGGCATAAAGAAAGAGAGCAAAGTGCGGGGCGAAGGAAACCATGAAACAAAACTAAAGGGCGGAATCCATACCACCGTGAACCAGTGCTACATCTTGCACCGGATGGGAAACAAAAACTGCGAAAACCTTTTCGCACTGGGGACAAAAAGATGATATGGGGTAAATACTGCTACAGAGTGTGAGGGTTCACAACGAAACTCTCCATCTGCTGTATCATCAGGTATGACTTCTCGTAATGATGAAAGTAGATCCCACGTTGTACCATGTAGTGTTCTATCATCGTCTTGTAATTTTAGCTTCTCTTACCCGTGATGTTCCAGCTACATGCAGGGTCGTGGAACGCACTCCACAAAAAATTGGAAATATATTGTCGATACTTTGGGTTACGGAGGATCTTGCAATGTCGTTCCTGCAAATAGTTCCAAAAGTCTAAAGTGTCCTTAGTGGCGTCTTGAAACAAATAATGCACTGCATGTCCACGAAGCCACGTCATTGCATTAATTTTAGTGCGTGGGTAATACGTCTCATCCGGGAATAAGATAGTCTTGGTGTCGATATGATTCGGCGTTACCTGAAGGAAGTATGCTGACATTTGCCTCACTAAGTGCCACACTGCCGTAGACTAGCCACAGCTAAGACGGTGTTCATCGTTGTCTTGAACGCCACTGCTCGTGCACGTGGGTGAGTCTACCATGTGGATCGCATGTAGCCTTGATTTGGTCACCTGCTTACCGTTAACAGTGATATACCACATCGCCGTGACGTCAGTGTCCAGTGTTACGTGGTGAATTGTCCACACTACTCGCCAGTTGACGTTCGGGTGCTTCCTCTCCACGACGTTATCGGGTCGTCCACGTTTCAGGACCCTATAAACCGTCTTTGCCGTCGCCAGTTGAGTCGCTGGTAAGGCAAGTCGAACGTAACTGAGTTCGAGGTAAAAGACACCGATGTAGAAGAGCGAGGAGGGGACGTGGTGTATCGGCACAGGTGGCAACAGGGAGGGCGGCGCTAGTTCATCTATTAACAAACTGATCAGACTGCCCGGACGGCGGTGCCATAGTTTGACTAATGTGCTCACAAATAGGACGACCGCTCTGTCATGAACGTGATAAAGGCCAAGCCCTCCCCGATCCGGGGGAAGGGTGAGAGTCTCATATTTGATCTTGAAAAGCATTCCTGAACTCACGAAGGAGCCAGAAAGCCAGAAGCCGCAAGTATACGGCGAGCTAACATCGCCGGTATAGGTAATATCTGGGAGATGTGCGGAATGCGTGACGCTAAATGTGTGTTAACATACTGGGTCCTTTGGACGATGTCCAGGGCTCGTAGGCGGTTGTTGGCAATTCCAGTCCGAACATTTCGTAAAAGCCGTCGAAAGTTGTGAACAGCGGTCCGTCGTATATCGTCTGTAAAATCAATGCCGAGACATTTCAAACTATCTCTGAGCTGTTCTCAGACAATACGACTACCAGTGGCCATGCCATATTTCGCTATCCAATTCAGTGCGCTAGCCGTGTCGTCACCGCTGCGGATGACAATCACCAGGTCGTCAGCGTACGCTTTACATCGGAAAGTGTGGCTTCGTAACGTCATGCCCGTTAGACGGTGGCTCAGGCCGCAGAGGAGTGGTTCCATGGCCACAGCGTAAAGTAAAGTGGACAGAGGGCAGCCTTGGCGTATCGATCGAGAAATGGTGAGGAGCTGCGAAGGTCGGCCGTTGACGATCACCTTGGACGTCGCGCCACGGAGTAGTCGCATGACGACAGTGACGAATGGCTGTGGGTACCGCATATGTTGGAGGACCGATTCCAAATAATCGTGGTCCACTCGCTCGAAAGCTTGACTAAAATCGATTGCCGCCAGTGCACCATTCAGACGACATGCCCTCGCCAGTGAGATCAAGTCACGACATTCACTGAGTGCTGTTTGAATATTATTGTCGCCTCCTAATGACATTTGATCAGGTGAGATAACATCTCGTAAGGTCTGGCGTATCCGCGCCGCCAACAGTCGAGAAAAGATCTTAAAGTCGCAGTTCAATAGCGTCAACGGGTGGTAGTCCTGCAGTCGTGATCCACTGGACGGTTTGTGAATAGGAATAATCATCCCTTCCACAAGGGCCTTAGGGAGCGGCACGTCCGGGGATAGTAGTTCGCGACAGATGCCCATCTATCGGGAGGCCAATAAATATTGAAAAGTCGGGTAAAATTCCAAGGGTAGTCGGTAGTGATGGACTCTAAACTAGCGACAACGCAGTAGTAAACAACTACGGGCACTCGCGAGCGCGCGGACGGGACGTAAACAAGACGTCCTCGCCGCAGCGATGCAGAATGCAGACTGACCACTCGGCTAATCCCGCGCGGCCAAGGAGTGCAAGTCCGACAAAGTAGAAGAACTGCGAAGTTCTGAAGGTTAGATTTGATGTACGAGCGTAACTGAAATCGTGAGAGTACGTCGTGAGTCGTGAGTCGTAGCTAACATGGTAGAACATTTACAGGCGTAATGCAAAGTTCCCAGATTCTCGTCCAGTTCCAGCACACAGTTTTAATCTCCCGGGAAGTTCCTAATCAAGGCACACTCCCCCGCAAAATTAAAATTTATTCTAGAAGAGTGCATTGTGTATACGAAGCTTTCTTTCGACTTATCAGTTTTCTTATTTGTTTAATGAAGCCCACCAGTGGTATCCTATTTCGTGCCAGTCCTTCTTCTCATAGTCGTATTTACAACATTTCGAAGAGACTGGTAACCTGTTACATCCAACAAATTTATAGAGACTGTTGCAACAGAAAGTCCCTAGGTTATCAAATATTTTATTTAACAATCAGGTACATTACAACCGTAGTTTTATATTCCTACGCATGCATGTCCTCCGTGGTATATACTGATAAAAATTTCTTTGTTTTCTAGCCTCATAAAATGGTTTAATTTCCACGGGCTATTGGTCAAATGCTCCTCGTTGGTGACTATTGTGTTACTGCTCCTGCCATCGTTAAATAATAGTGCTACCGTCATTGACGTCACTGGTATACACTTTAACGCCATATATGGTAATGTTTTCGTCCCACACTAACCGAGCACACCTCAACCCTCCTATGGCCGGCCCCGAAATGTGCTTAAATGCCGGCCGCTGTCGTTAAGGAGAATTTTCTCTGAAAAATTTAGCCCTTCTTTTGCAACGCTATCCCAGAAGCTATTTGATCATTTAATAATAGCTGACCCGTGGAATAAAATTCTGTGTGCGTTCTGCAGAACATGTTCTACCACCACTGATTTCGCAGGATACCGTAGGCGGAAACACCTCCTGTGTTCTATACGGCTCTATTGAAAAGTACTCTCTTTCCGGCATGAAACTTTCCCCACATCCACGGTGATTCGCATAGTACGTATCTCTCGTTCTGAGGCCTGCATCACCTTTCAGAGATATCATACACTTTCGAAACTTCGCTGGATGCCTGAAGACTGAATGAATTTTATGTCCCCTCAGAAGTCAACTATCTTCCCTGTTACTGACACACAGGGGGCAAGAAACGAAGCTGCTTCGCCTCGTCCTCGGGGTACTTCTGTTTAAGTGCATTTACTGAAGTAACTTGCGAATATTGCTTTTAGTTGTAGCGGTTCTCCTTGAATACTTTCTGGAAGTGACTCGGTTCTTTCTGTAGCTGGCACCGTCTGAAACGCTTTCCACTCGACGCGCTAAGAATCTAAGAACAAATCGTTTCTGCAAAGGATGGCGGTAGCCGCTAGAGTGCAGATAGCAGTGTAGTAGTAACGACTGTGGCTGAAACGTCCATTTGCTTTCCGGAGGGCGAGTCTTGATGTCTAGGATGTAGTTCACGTGGTCCAAGAACTCTCTCAGGTTTCCATGTCCATGAGGCCAGGCAACGAATGTATCGTGAACTTAAAGATAAAACGAACTGTACATAAGTTTCAAATTTCTAGGAAAAATAAAGAGTAAGCTATAGGAAGAACAACGAGTAACGTAAAATATGTACAAGAGTGAACAATAAAATTCAAGAATGAAGTGCGCCGATTAGAAAGAGTGTAAGACTATGACTGAGTCTCTCATCCCTACAGTTCAGTCTGTAACCAGAAAAACAATAACAGAAACAAAAGTTCAAGAGTAAGATTACAGTTCAAGGTAAAATGATATCAATGATAATATCCGCTGATGACAGTGTTAATCTTCAGTGGAGATGAAGCGACATTATCTGTTGAATGGAACTAACAGTCTAATGTGCAAAGAATATGGACTGAAGAAACAGAAGGGAGGTGAAACTAATGAGAAATATTAGAAATAATGTAGTGTTGGCAGAAGAGCTAACACTGTGTTTTTAGAGGAGGCCGAAATGCACGCGTTTAATTACACGCTGACTGGCGTGAGGTCTGGAACAGGACAATATCTTGAAAATGCAAATAAAGTAAGTAGTTGATATAATACTTAACTTTAATCCACAATTGTAGAACACCGCTCTTGATGATACGTGCTTCATATAATAAATATCAATTGCTATGCCGCCTTGCTAGTTCGTAGCAAATGTAGCTGAAGGCTATGCTAACTATCGTCTCGGCAAATGAGAGCGTATTTGTCAGTTCAAAATGGCTCTGAGCACTATGCGACTTAACTTCTGAGGTCATCAGTCGCCTAGAACTTAGAACTAATTAAACCTAACTAACCTAAGGACATCACACACAACCATGCCCGAGGCCGGATTCGAACCTGCGACCGTAGCGGTCACGCGGTTCCAGACTGAAGCGCCTTTAACCGCACGGCCACACCGGCCGGCGTATTTGTCAGTGCACCTTTCCTTGCACATTAACAAATTCTGCTGTCTTGGATGAAAAATGACCAATGACGGACGAAGCAAAGAGGAACATAAAAGTGGACTAGCCCAGATAAAAACACATCAGGGAATAACTTCCTATGTACTAACGGGAGCTGTAGAGGGTCAAAACTGTACAGGAAGTACTGTACAACAAGTAATTGAGGATGAAGGTTGCAAGCGTTACTCTGAAAAAAAAGGACATCACAAACAACCATGACCGAGGCAGGATTTGAACCTGCGACCGTAGCGGTCCTGCGGTTCCAGACTGCAGCGCCTTTAACCGCACGGCCACTTCGGCCGGCCGTTACTCTGATCTGAAGTGATTTACTCAATATAAAAATAAATAAAAAATAAAAAAAAACCGGGTTCCCTCCACATCAATCTCTTGGGCAAAATGCAACGAACACGGCGACGTCAAAGTGTGCTTACCGTAAATAAACCAGCGACAATGTCGTCAAAAAGCTAGGAGAGTCGTCCATAGAATCCTTGACGCGAATTGCCTGAATAACGACACCACATCTGAACCGACCATCATATCTTCTTCTTCTTCAGAGCGTAGACGTTTAAATCGTCGGATGACGTCGGTCGCATTCTTGATACGATACAAACAGTGACCAGCGTGCCGAATAAGGTGGCTAGCCAGATGGTTCACGAGTCGGAACGTCGGCGACCCAATGGTGCTCACATGAGTCGCAGGATACGTCATTTTTGTGGTCTTTTGGTAGGACGTAAAACATAGGCGATCCAGGTGCCTGGTAGAGATTGCTAGTGAAATTCTCTTCCAGAGACGGATGCTTGAGAATCTCTGACGACGTCCTTACTTTTACGAATGCTTTGTTCCGTGGTGCTTTAGGTACGTCTTCGCCAATAGGAGGTCAGTATGCCCCCCTCCCTTAAACGAGGACAAAGTACGAACAGGACAGAATTAGACAGTTGGCGGACAGAAAAAATGGTTCAAATGGCTCTAAGCACTATGGGACTTAACATCTGAGCTCATCAGTCCCCTAGACTTAGAACTACATAAACCTAACTGACATTTGGACATCAAACACATCCATACCCGAGGCAGGATTCGAGCCTGCGACCGTAGCGGT
Source organism: Schistocerca serialis cubense (assembly GCF_023864345.2). NCBI lineage: Eukaryota > Metazoa > Arthropoda > Insecta > Orthoptera > Acrididae > Schistocerca > Schistocerca serialis. The sequence continues at coordinate 175,405,857 of NC_064642.1, forward strand.
AGCGCGATTCCGGACTCAAGCGTCTAGAACCACTCGGCCACAGCGGCCGGCTAGGCGGAGAGTTTTGCTTGTCGTTTCTATTCAGCGCTGGATGCATGGATCTGTGTGCGCACACTGTGCTGACACTTTATTGTTGGAGGGCACTGATGTGCAAATTTACGGTGAAATCGCTTTCTGCATAATACCGTTACAAGCTACGAAATATGATTAGGTATAGCCCAGGGCTGCACGGCTTAGCGTACTAATTCAGTGTAATGCATCGCGCTACCGTTTCCAGAGCTTCATGTACAAGAAGGAGTGCGATGTGTCTACTGCAAACAAACATCAGGAGTCGTATATGTTTCATCCAGTAACACTTAATGAACCACTTCTATACACTAGTGTACTAGCATTCGAAACCGTGAAAGTACAGGGAAATGAATTTCAAAACCTAAGAACTGACTGGCAGTTGGAACTTCTTCTCCAGTCCCTAACATCAAGATCACGAACTCTACATTTTGTATAACCTCTAGTAATAGCCGTTTTGCTACTGATGTTCGTGCAACTGATGATGCTGTATCTGTCTGTCTGGACACAGTGTGTAGATGTTTCCGCGTTGCTGTTTATGAAGTTGTCAGTGACTTTGTTGTGGAGGTAGAAGGATTGCAGTTTAAACCTACAGTTAGGTACAACGGGATAGTGATACGGAACTGAAGGATCGTGTTCTGCTTGTTCTAAGATAATAACAGTGAATGAAAGTCCAGGACTGACACTACTGATAGTGGGTGATAAAACAGACATAGAAGGTGCATATATAGGTGATGACCGAAAGAAGTGGTGACGTAGAAGACGACACAGGCGATTGACGACGGTAGCCGCGAAGTTGGAGTGGACGTGGGCGGTGAACGATGGCATCAGTGGTGACAGGACAGCAGATGAATAGCACGCAGCGAGTGGTGGCGTGCTACGGCAATGGGGATGGACAGTGCAACCGCCGAACAAAACTGATGAACTTAGCACTGTTTTAAACCGGTATTAAACTGTAGATACGTCATTTACAATTGTTACAACCCACTACGTGATTGAATTAAAATACTTAAAATGTACTTCCAGTGCACATCACATTTATAATGGTATGGTAGCAGAAATATCACGAAATATGGTATCATAGTGAAAAACCTCTGCTGGTATTCTACAATTCCTATAGAAACTGAGGAAAAGTAAATCGGACGAATGCTGTTGATGCACTAAACACCATCTCAGAACTACTGAGAAACGACTCTACTTCACGTAGGCTGAAATCTTTCAGGAAATAAAATAATGGCCACAATATATGCCTGAATGCTCACATTTCGTACTTCATTGATTCGACTCCATCAGCTGTAAATATTCGCAATAGATATGGTGGTTATGTTCAGTGAGACATGCAACTTTTCAGTACAACATTCTCACAGCAATTCCATTGTTAACAATAACGTTGCATTATAAAAGTTAACCAAGTTTATCACGTATCCAGAGATATTTGAGATTAGTAGAGAGGAACATCACGGGCGAATTTTGAAACCAGCTATCAAGTTAGTGGCATTGTGCCATCTATGAAATAAACTTAATAGGAATTTTGGGCAGGACCTTGAAATCATGGCACTGCTTTATACTTTAACTTTCGAGTTCAATAACAGACTATGATTCCGTTTTTTAACGCCATGAAACATTACCCCTCTGTGCAGCATGTGAATAGATGCCATGTGATTGAATTTGTTTCTTAATTTGGTACTCACAAGAACTTTGTCATAGCATAACTGATTAAAAGAATTTGATTTAACAGGAGTGAAAACAAAACAAAACTTTAACCATATTCTTCACATCAGGCCTCATAAAACTACTCCCTACATGCACATACGAATTACACCATCCACACATAACTCATCTGAAGCATTTGTGTTTGCGCTGTATATCTTACAAAGTCAAGTGAATGAAAAAGATGCGAGTTAGTCGGACAGCAGAATTTTATCTCGAAGAGTCCATATCTACGAGCTCGTGTCCTGAAGTTAGAATTCGCGTCTTGAAGTTAGACAGCTTATAATTTCATTTAAAACAAGAACACCATCGCTGCTGAAGGCAGTTTATTGCCTCTGAACATGAAACGTAATTAAAGGGAACGTGGTATGATATGATAGTTCTTAAGTGAAAATATGTATAGATATGGCACACGTCCGAGTTTAACTAGAAAAAAAGGATTAAAAGAAGTTTCATAAGAATCGAAAATTATATTGACACTTAATGTATATGGAAAGTTGGAATGCAGCAAAATGGTAAAAACTCACATTCTCAATTATTAACTCTATAAAATACTTTCGAAATTTTTGCTTAAAATTGTGAGCAGTTAGTTAAGAAATTCTAATTATAAATATTTTTATTGCATTTCTCAAAATTTATGAGCGCTGAAGATAGTTACCCAACGTGTTATGTGTTCGTATTGAGACCTTCGCATTTTGGAAAATATAAGATATAGATGACTGTGGGTTTCACTCTTCTGTCGTAGGAACTTAAGTCTTTCGGTTAGTCCCATTGGCATAGCAACCAGATGCACTCAGCTTTTTATCTGTGAGTTAGTGTTTTGAGTCTAGAGTGTCGTTTGCTAGTCGTTCGGAGTCTGCTATTTGTCTTCTTGTTACTTTTCGTGTAGAGTGACACAGTTCCTTCGATGCCTATGAGTGCATAATTAATTAATAGACGCAAGGTCCGTGTGAATCGATTTACAAACATCTTTTGTGTAAGTGATTCAACTGGAATTTCTTTTCGCTCTCGCAGTATAGACATGTCTCCATAATAATAGCCTAGTGGAGTTCCTTATTATAGACATGTCTCCACAATAATAGCCTCGTAGAGTTCGTTACCACCATTAAGATTATGTAATAATGTCTGTTATAAAGCAATTAAGCAAATATATAGAGACCTGGGGCAACCTGATCATCTCAATAAATGTCCTCCAGATTGTACCCAGAACCAAAGTGTGTCGCTCAATAACCTCATATGGACTCGTGTAAAGAAGAACATATTTATGGCGATAGAAATTGAAATATGGGATCTTGATGGTATTATTTCATTCAGTCATGGTAATTTTGGTAGATTAAAGGTCGTGGAAAGGTTTGAAAATGTTTGTGACGTTATCACCATCGAAGACCTTCAGTTTCTGAACAAAGAGCGAGAAAACTAGACTCATTGTGTAGCTGAAACTAATTCAAAGAAAGCAAGGACAGTAAGAGGAAGAAAGCTTATAGGTGAAGAACAAAACAAGATGACCCTGATTTCTCTCTTGAAGAGTTTCTGTAGTAAAATAAGAGATATTTGTGCATTTCATAATAAATTACTGTAATCGCATTTTCTCACCTTTGACATTTTCAGTGTTATTCGACCATTATCTCAGAAATCGCTAAACCATTGACATTCAGATTTTCTGAAGTGCTGTAATCTAGAATGATGACAAGAAGTAGGTTACCTGAATTACGGAGATTTATGGGGAATTTTCCACGATTAAAAATGGTTTAAGTGTAAAAAAATCATAATTATTAAATATACTTTTCATAAATAGCATATAAAATCTCATTTGTCATATATAAATCGAGTTATTTATATGAATGCCTGTATACAGTAGACTAAGAAAAATCGTAACACGTTAGCATTAACGCCAGAAATATTATTTGATGGGTGGAAGAGCAACGAGATAAAATCCCGCCTGAAAGCTCGTATGACAGCACGAAATCGAATATTGATCCCCATGTGTTTTAACAAAGTTGTAAACTCGAAAAAAGAACAACATTGCTCTCGTTAAATACAACTGCGAAGTGTCTCGTTCAAGGAAATTAGGGTTTGGTAATCTGAAAAACCACATCATGCACAATCATGTAAAAGTAATAAGAGAATGGAGCTGAGGAACCATCTCACCATGCTCCAGAATGAGGTCGTTTAAATCTCACAATTCCACTATCACAAAACCAGTCGTCTCTCACGAAACAGATTAGCAGGCAGCGGAAGAACAGCGTGTCCAGACGAAAGTGACAGTGTGTTAACAACACTCTTTATTGAGTATGCCGTCAGAAATTTTATACGCTGTTCCAGAAACTATTTGTTCATTTGGTAATAGATGTGTCGCCGAATGCGTTTTGGTTTCAGTTTTTCAGAGCATATTCTGCCACCTCCAATTTCTCAGTATATCGTATGGGACAACGCCTCTCGTATTCTATAAGGAGCTGCTCCGTAGCGTTTCAATGTGAAACTATCCACACCCACATGGTATTTTACATGTTCCTTTCCTACACTGTTATTCACTGGCATCATTAGATGTCGATTTTTTGCTGGAGGCCTGAAGGATGAATCTGTTTTATTCCTCCTTGGAAGCTGGACAATCTTTTCTGTTATTGACCGACAAAACGAAAAACCAAAAACAGACTTCTTTTTCGCGTCCTTGGGGACCTTCTACTGAGTCTTCGGTAAAATGGGTATCGAAATTAGTTTGTTTTGATGTGGCTTTATTTTGAACACTTTCCGTAACCGGTTCATTTCTTTCGACAGATTTTCAGTGTCTGAAACATCTCCTGCTCCCTGTACCAAGGTCTATAGAAAACAACGTTTCTATACTGGGTGATGGTCTCTGGTGAAGTGTAGATGCGAACTGTTCCGTGTACTGGAGTTTCCGGTAAACACTATGGATGGGATCCCCATTTAACATTCACAGGACAAGGACATAAAAGAATGGTGACGCACCGTCTCTCTACCCCGAACGAGGGCTTAATGTTGTTATAGATGTTGCTGATTGATCGGAGAACTCTTCCACATTTTCACATCAATGAGACCGGACAACAGACGTGATGTCATTGTAACATTTAAAGCAACTACGCTCTGCCACAGTTGTGTCCAGCACACCATAGACAGGTTGGCTATGAATTGATCTAATGAGATTCTTAACGCGACTGTATTTGTTTAAAGTAATGCCACCATCCCAAAAATGTAACGACATCAGAGGTTGCTTCAATACATAAGACACCTATTTTATTTTCTACTGCTACACTTTCTCAAACTTCATGTTACAGTGATCGCACTGATTATTCCATTCAAATGGTTCTGTAAGTGGTATTATTTACTTCTGATTACAGCGATTTTGCAGCCTGCGAAATTTAACACTGGAATTCTGTTGCTCTTACCCTCTGTGGCTTTCCAGTTCACAAAGCTGAAAACCGGAATGACATTTCACGTGCTCCTTTTCATTTAATACGAGAATAACACACTAAATAGAGGATAATGACGGAGCAGAAGACGAGAACAACGTTTTATTAAAGAGAACAGAGGCTGTATGGTCTCACTATTAACTAACTTCACAACAAACACATTTCACGTGGTGGAGGTCTTCCTTGTTTCTCTCTGTGCTTCTTGTGAACTTGCGGGAATGGGGAGCACAGTGGATCTGGTACATGCAAAGCAATAACGAACGTAACATAAAAGCCCAAGCAGGGGGCCTCTGGTGTTAATCGAAAAAAGACTAACGAACGTAACATAAAAGCCCAAGCAGGGGGCCTCTGGTGTTAATCGAAAAAAGACTAACGAACGTAACATAAAAGCCCAAGCAGGGGGCCTCTGGTGTTAATCGAAAAAAGACTAAGGAACGTAACATAAAAGCCCAAGCAGGGGGCCTCTGGTGTTAATCGAAAAAAGACCAACGTTGCTCTCGTTAATTACGACTACGAAGTATCTCGCATAAAGAAATCTAGCGTTTGGTAATCTGAAAAACCACATAATGTATAATCATGCAAATTCGCCATGGTGGGGCAACCATAGGTGTGTCAGCTACCATGCTTTTATAACCTAACCCCATCCTGCGGCTGAGCTGAGACTGTCAGTGGGCGGCCGGCGCTGTGCTCTGTTAAGCATCTTCAGGAGGTAACAATCTTATGCTTTCCTTAACAAACATAGCTTGCAGAGAAACAAGAGCCTAGCATCAGATGCAGTTTTTACTTTGAGAGGGCCTCTCATGCGACGCTGGTTGCTTGGTGCGAAAACGCAAATTTGTTAAGAATTATTTGCAACATCACAAAGGCGGAGCAGAAGCAGCAACGTTTTGGAAGTAGAAGGGCGAGTTGAAAATTCAGTGGCATTTTATTGCAGCAGGATTTCCTTTACGGGATTTTTGTGCATGCAGGTATCTCGCCGTTGCTCGGCTGAGGTTTTCATATTCAATAACTGGCGGAAGTATCCTGTCTGGCAGGGGGGAATAACAGGCTGTACGAGTCAACTAAGAATCTAAGTGCTCCCTGGGAGATGAGGAGGTGTGTGCATTCTGCGCACAGCGGCAGCGTTTGTTCAGATACAGTTAGCCGTCCACACATTGGTGAGCATAATTGGCAGCACCATCACTGTAGGACTACTCTTGGTCCGCATTTACTCAGGTCACTGCGATCATCAAGCCAAAACCCAGCATTACTCTAGGAGATGCATTAGTTTCTCAAAAAGTATCAACCCCACAGCCACTAAATTGACTCGGACAAAAATTACTGAGTAATTTTCAGAATGTCAGTTGCGTCAAAGGATCATGTTTCCTTGCTAGTTCAACGAATACTCAAATCCAATAGTTTGCTTGGTAGAATTCAGACAGGGGGTAATTGGAAATGGAAGCGATTTCTTTCGTTTTCAGATATAAAAACTTTGAGGTTCACCGATGACATTATAATTCTGTCAGAGACAGTAAAGGACCTGGAATAACAGCTGAACGGAATGGATAGTGTCTTGAAAGGAGGATATATGCTGAACATCAACAAAATCGAAAGGGGACAATGGAATGTAGTCGCATTAAATCGGGAGATGCTGCGGGAATTAGATTAGGAAATGAGACGCTTAAAGCAGTAAATGAATTTTGCTATTTGGGGAGCAAAATAACTGATGATGGTCGAAGTAGAGAGGATATAAAATGTAGACTGGCAATCGCAAGGAAAGCGTTCCTGAAGAAGAGAAATTTGTTAACATCGAGTATAGATTTAAGTGTCAGGAAGTCGTTTCTGAAAGTATTTGTATGGAGTGTAGCCATGTATGGAAGTGAAACGTGAACGATGTAAGGTGTCAGGCAAATCCAGCACCTTCCATGAAAACTCTGACAAGATAGCAAATCCGGCAGTACGTCACATAGCTCCAAATAAATGCAAACATTAAATTAACCAAAGTAATACGATCAATGAGTGAGCAAATAGAATACCACATGCATGTCATACCTTCCCACCGTGAAACAGACGTAGTTCTGAGGGGAGAAACGAGAACCGAATCCGAGAGCAGAATCGTGTAGGCTAGGGGGCCCTACGATAAGGGACAGACACCCACGTCGCCAACCGACCGCCAAACTCACCCCCAGCACATGTTAAAAGATACAGCCCTCCAGCCCATGTTAAAAGATAGAGCCCTCCAGAAGAACGGTACAGATCTTACTATAACACTAAAAGGGCCACACTAGCTGCAAGTTTTAGCGTGAGTGTTTTTCGCGTCTCTGTTATGTTGCAAACGTTAAAAACATTGCCCCACCACGAAAAGTATAACGTTTCTCATTAGATGGACAGAGTTTTTGTAGGCAGAGCTTAAGGTTAACATTGAGACCCTGATTGGTCAGTTGAAAACACAGCCAGATAGCTTTTTTTAAACCAACATTGGTAAATTGTAGTAAGGAGAAGTTAGAATTGCTTCCGAGACGGGGAGATGTGAGGAGCTGCGCCGCCTGCCGCCCCTGACGCTGCCTACACGTGGACAAGGTAACGAACGCATGCGATGCCACATTTTTGAGCGCATAAAGCTTCACTCAGAACTGCAGAAGTCTCATCTGTTACATCCCCTTTTTGCATAATACTAGTGTCTATCGTCAATTAAATCTCATGGTGTCCACATTTGCTACTTGAAGTAAAAATCTGAAATGCGATGATTTTTCTGTTATATAATTATTCAGAAGCCACATCAGCCACTGTAATTTACGACAAGTTAGATAAGTAATTAAAGATAACTTAGGGTCGCTGTAGACCATTTTGATAGTTTTCTCTTTTATGAAACTTAACTTAAATCTAGACTATAGATGTGATATGGCATAGGTCATCCTTCAAACCATTGTAGAACTTGTAAACCCACTCACGGAATATTCGTTCACATTTTTGTTGAATGCAGTTGGTTTTTATCATCCTGTATTAAAATATTTCCTTTTATCAATAGCGCAATTTATAAAATATGTTTTGTGAGTGAAATAAAATTTCCAATGGTAAACTTAACTGCTTTTTCGACGTTATTTCACCAGCTAACCAAAAATAGGTAAGCCTTGAACCCCTTCCACTAAATTTAGTTAGTATTAAGATTCTTTTACAGGGAATGCAGTGGAGCTGACGCTGAAATCATTAAGTATTTGATTATATCATCCTAGTCTCACTGAACTCTTCTGAACTCTACATATCATGTGTGGTCTGGCGTCTCCTTACCAGCAACAGGTCCCAGGTTCAAACTAGTCAATCCCCTAAAAAACACTCTCAGAGCGTCGTTGCGTGAAAGTGGTAGGGAGACACGACTTAGAACAAACAAGACACGATGCATAATGGTAGAGAATGGCGACCCTGCCAGGATGGTAAAATACCATGATTGAAGGTCGACTACATGCCCAACTAGGTCAGAAAAACATCCTGTTAAAAATTTTTCGTAGTAAAATTTTTTTTGAATGGCATAAATAGTTGAAAATAGTACCTGCAGCGATAGTAAGAAAGTATTCAATAGAAAGGGAGACATTCTATCAGAGACAATAGCATAGTTAAGTTGTGAGTTTTAATATTGTTAGAATTAAGTTTTCTCTCCAATGCAAGTGCACAGGTGGCGGATACATCATTGACAAGTTGGTTCTGAACCAACAAGTAAGTAAATGGATTGTCAGTGTTGGGTATAATAAGTGTCAAGTCGTGTGAACTAAACGTTTATGAAACGCGTGAGATCGCATGAGCGCATGTTGACGAGAAGTAGGGCGCGTGAATTGCTTTTAAAACAGAAGATAAGGGATTCGGAAAGATTAGCAATGGCAGATCGAGACATTGACCGAATTGAGGTAGAGACCCAGCATGAAGATGGACAGAGAACAGAGGACAGTACAACAGACGATGCAGTATCGCGAGAAATAGGACAGATGACGCACCATAACGAGGATAATGTACGCCAAGGCATAGAGAACGTATAGTCAGCATACGACAGAGGAGCAGGAAAGTAGAGAGACAGTCGATCAGGATTCTAACTTGCGTTTTGAATACGTAGAACCCATAGTACAAGTAATCAGAGCTCCCTCACCACAGAGTACAAGGAATTCGAGCAGAAACTTGTCACCGCACAGTTCAATGCAATCGGTAGCAAACCACCACTTGGGCGAAAGTACAGAGTGTAGGACGTCGGAAGAATGCGCAATAGGACCCACCAATCTGGCAGAATTATTACAACAAATCACAGAAACCATGACAAGGCAGAATAAAGAAATAACTAACCAAATTCAAATTCCGAATGCAGAAACCACGAGACAAATGCGTGAGATTAAAGAACAAAACAAAAAAATTCAGTTACACCTAAGTCATATTGAAGACGAGGCAAAGGAATCTCGAGAAGTGATAGGAAACTTAATAACAGGTCACAATCAATTGAGAACAGACACTGACAAGGTACAAGCGGACGCACAAACATTACGTAATGTCAGTCAGGACGAGGTCAAAACATTACGTAACAACACCCAGGGAGAAGTCAAGAAACTAGAGAAACAGATAAACGTAATTACTAGACAAGCAGCAGCTACAGCGCGTGAAATTGTTGAAAACAGTGTGTTACACAAACGTATCACAAAAACAGCGCTGAAAAGATATGATAACCGCATAGTCAAAATAGAAGCACAAACGAAACAACAATTTCAGAAATTGTGAGGAGAGTTGTTGCAAACCATTGAAGAGCGTAGTGAACAAGATCGAACAAGCACTGAGTCTGCAACCACATTCGTATCTGTAACAACACCGGAAAAACAAGCAGTTAACGAAGATATCATGCATTTTCGATTCCAGTCACAGGCGGAAAGTAACATACGTAAAATCAGACAGCCTGCACCGCAACAAACACGTTTCGAAAATCTTGATAAACAAACGACCCCAAAAACACATGCAGAACCACAAATGTATGTTTACAGACAGTCTGGATCGTGCAATGAAGCGGCAAGGCTAGCCAGACAAGATACTGAACCAATACGTGACAATAGAAAGCCAGGTCGCGAAAAGTACAGTGCGTACCACTTCAACGATACTAAGCAAGGGCAGGCGAGAGTTACAGTGGACAATATCCAATGGATCTACCACAACCGGAAAGAACGACGGGAGAAATTATCAGAAACAAAAGTGGCGAAGAATCGCGAATTTCATATGGAACTATCACGAAACGATTATTTCCTCACAGTCAGAAAATTTCAACACTTTCGAGAAGGAAACTCATTACATCCACGAACTTTTATTGATCAACTTCGAGTAGGATTACCAGAACACTGGACGCTAACACACAAATTAGACTTTATATGTGCACACATTTCAGAAACAGTCGCAAAAATCATGCAGAATGTTGCAGCGACATGCCGATCGTACGAAGATTTCAGAGAGAAGTTTCTCTCACGATGTTGGTTCAAAAAATGGTTCAAATGGCTCTGAGCACTATGGGACTCAACTGCTGAGGTCATTAGTCCCCTAGAACTTAGAACTAGTTAAACCTAACTAACCTAAGGACATCACAAACATCCATGCCCGAGGCAGGATTCGAACCTGCGACCGTAGCGGTCTTGCGGTTCCAGACTGCAGCGCCCTTAACCGCACGGCCACTTCGGGCGGCCACACGATATTGGTCCAGTGAAGCACAGAACAGAGTGAAGTTCGAATTATTGCAGAACCCATATTTTGAAAATTCAGGAGAGAAGAGTCCCGTGAAATTTTTCGAATTAATGGCAAAGAAAAATCAATGCTTAGATGTACCATACAGTGACGGAGAGTTGATTAAATTATGCGCGATGAAGTTACCATTGAAATACCAGCAATCATTAGTAGGTCGCAGAGGCAATGACGTCGAAGCATTTAAAGGTATTCTAAGGGAACTAGAGTTCATATTTTCGGAAGATGACGCAAGAAAAAGACGAAGCGCACGTGAAAGCGAAAGCAAAAAGCAGTGGAATCCACAAGACACAGTACAAAGAAACAATAATTACGAACCACGTGATAACTTCACACCACGAAACGACAACAGATTTCAACAAAAAACGGTTATGGGTTTAGAAGAGAATATGGTGGTGGTGGTGGTTAGAGTTTAACGTCCCGTCGACAACGAGGTCATTAGAGACGGAGCGCAAGCTCGGGTTAGGGAAGGATTGGGAAGGAAATCAGCCGTGCCCTTTCAAAGGAACCATCCCGGCATTTGCCTGAAACGATTTAGGGAAATCACGGAAAACCTAAATCAGGATGGCCGGAGACGGGATTGAACCGTCGTCCTCCCGAATGCGAGTCCAGTGTGCTAACCACTGCGCCACCTCGCTCGGTTCGAAGAAGAGAATATGGCAATAACTATAATTCACACAGGAACGACAACAACTATTACAGAGGGAATAATGACAACCGGAACGGGTGTTGGAGAACCATTAGACCAACAAATTATCAACAAAGAAACCAATATCAACAAGCGGAGCAAGAAAAGAAAATACAGATAGAAGAGATGGAGGTAAGACCACCAAACCCCGAAAAACGTTCGAATTGACAGCTAAGCGCCCATGCTAAAGAGAATGACGCACCGACCCAGGACAATTGCAGCACCTTGAACAGAGAAGTAAATACCTAATCACGAGAAGAGAAGATGGAAGGAACAAAACCGCAGGGACCAGATGAAAACGAAAACAGGAAAATAACAACATCGTGTTGGAACGAAATTAATTGGGAGAATACTGATGAGGAAGATGAATTACCAGAGGCATGCACAACGAATGTAGGAGGAAAGGACGAAGTAATGAGTATTGCAGAGCTGTTTGAGATGGAAACCAGGGAAAGCGAATTCAATGAGGATAGTGTGCAGTCGACAGAAGTTGAAAATAAGTTACTAGTGGGCACACAACCCAACGTATATAATGAAGGAAGTTATGAAGCAATAGTTAGAGCATTTAAATGCGAAGAAGGAGAAGATAGACGAAGATGAGGAAAAAGTAGAGGATGTTGAAGGAAGCGTACATGAAGGAAGAAATAGAGAAGTAGCAGTCGAAGCTTATCCTACAGAATGTTCGAATTCACAAGGGAAATTCCTGAAAAGACTCATGTATGATTCAGTGGGGGATTCGTTGATGCAAGAAGAAGAAGAACAGAACCAACCCTTTCAAATTCAACCAATTGTGAAGGCCATGGTGAGACAGATCCCAGTCAATATTGTTATTGATAGCGGAAGTGAACTGACCGCAATCTCAGAAAATTCATTCATGCAGCGTAATGCCAATGAGGAATTGCCAGTTCTGAACACACATAAGACTAAAGTAAGAGGTCCTATTAGAAACAATGCTGCGGAAGTTACAAGACAAACAAGGTTACTCTTTCGTGCCAAGGTCAAAAGATCGAAGCCAACTTCGTGATTATACGTAAACTAACTGTAGATTTGATTATAGGTGCAGATTTTTTAAATGAGAGACGAGCGATAATAGATATGGGGAAAGGTAGTGTAACATTCGGGAATGTCACACTTGTCTTTGAGCAAAAGCAAAAATTAGAAGAAATACCAGTTATAAACAAACAATTAAGAATGATGTGAGATAAAGAGGATGAAGATTTAGAATGGTATACACAAAAAGGGGAATCACCTCAACTCATGCTAGAAGTCCATAAAGAAATTGACAATAAAATTCAAGAAATTCAAGTAAATAATTAGCACAATATTTCAAGTACATGTTGCAGATAAAATTGTCAGGAGAAAGAAGAATGAAGAAAGAGGAAGGTGAGGAAAAGAAAGTAGTTTCAATAAAAACAAAAAAAACCACCAATATTAGCGTAGATTAAGGTGAAGGGATGAAGCGTAGATAGTCTAACAGCATGAAACACTAAAATGCTATACACCACGACACTTCACAAAAATAAAACACGAATTTGAGGATTCTTGTAGTAGTTAAGACTCAAAATATCTTAGAATTGTAAGCTGGAAAGTGCGCCAAAATTTGTAGAGCTTTTTAAAAAGGCGTAAAGCAATGTAGGTACTAGACATATGTTAGATGAATATCAGTAAAACTTTTTGTAAGAACCATTGTAAAAACTCCATCAACAACCAGATGCAATGACCCACATGTTGCAACAAGAGAAGTATCAAGAAAGAAAAGGACATAATTAGCAAGACACGATACCTACAAGGCAGAAGCGTCGAGAGAAGGGAAAGGACAGCGAGACCAACAAAGGGCCCTTGTATCCGAAATGGGCAGTAAATCTGCTGCTAAGCGGAACCCTGCTGGGACAGAATACGGAAGGCCAAGAGGGTCCTGGGAGGTGGGGAGCAGAGTGAGCAAAAAATGGCCCGACGAGAAGACCGCTTGGGCAAGCTACCACTGGCAAAACATACAGGTAAAAGTCACACTACTTCTATTAAACAGCACGCTGACGCACGAAACTGAAGACAACTACCACAAAGTAGAACTGACGTGTCCTAAAAATTTATCAAACTGTTACTAAGAGGAAAACTTCAAAGCGACTAGTTATCAATAAATATTCCCAGCTCCTACCCATAGGAGAACCAAGAATCAAGTAAGAAGCAAAGAAAAAGCAGGAAGAACAGAAGTTGAAGATTTGCAAGATTGAGACCAAGAAATAAGATGGGTGACGAACAGACGACATATCTTCCCAAATCCCTTCCCTATTGTGAACTAGTCGTCTGCAAAGTATCACAACGAAAAACGACCGCTTTCAGCGACACATAACGATGACTTTCACGCATACAAAGCCAGTAAACCACGAGTTTCTGCACTCAAAGCGCCATTCCATTATGGGACCTCCATAACAGCAACACACCATTGCAAAGACAACAAGGAACGACGAACGAAGCTGTACATAAAATATTTGCCCACATCCATCTCACTCAAGTCCACCACCTTCGTGCAAAAACATTCGCCAACCTCATGCTTAAACATTCATAGGATTGTGTGAATGTGTGAAATCAAATTATGTGATGTAGGAATGGTGCAAAAGAAATGTGTGAGAAACTAAATAAGTTAAGCACACCAGACAGCTAATAAACTACAAAATATCAGTCATTGACTATGGACTTAAGTAAAAAATAGACTATCGATAAAAATAAGTCATTAGTTCTGAAATGGAGAGTATATAAAGAACGAAAGTAAGGCATAATAGATACTGAAACTATATTCCACTTATTTCCTACTCATAAAAATAAAAGAATAACTATATTTTACTTATTTTCTCTTTATAAAAACAAAGAATAAAAACTTATCTTGTTGGATGTTTTCCCTTTTTTTAACATTTGTACCATTTGTTAGTATAATATCTCAATACTTGTGTATGTATATTTCTTTGTCAAACCGATTCCTGGAAATAATTTTAATTTTTTAGTGTAACAATGTTGAAATGAGTGTCTAGAAACAAAAACATTTTACTTGTACATGATATTTAGAAAATGTTTAGGAATAGATTTTACTTAATTACTACATTTATAAAAAAAAATATTTCTATGAAAATCGATGTGAAAGACTCCTCACTTTCGATAACAAACTCCTTAAAGAAACAAACTTAACACTTAAATAAATAATAACGATAATAGCATAAAAATATTCTTCTCATGTCAATATAAATATATTTTTGACAATAATGTGGAAGAATCTAAAAATATAAATTAGTAATACAAACTAGGATAGAACTAGAATAATGTGGCTGGACAGTAGGCAACAAAATTTAGATAAGGAATAATTTTTGACTGACTTAAACAACGATTCAATCATTGCCTAACTTCAGTGCAAAAATTAAGTTCGAAGGGTGGTGATATGTAAGGTGTCAGGCAAATCCAACAACTTCCATGAAAACCCTGACATGATAGCAAATCCGGCAGTATGTCACGTAGCTTCAAACACATCCTGACATTAAATTAACCAAAGTGATATGATCAATGAGTGAGCAAATGGAATACCACAGACTAACACAAGAACGCCTAAATGCATGTCATACCTTCCCACCGTGAAACAAACGCAGTTCTGAGGGGAGAAACGAGAACAGATGTCGAGAGCGGAATGGTGTAGGCTAGGGGGCCCTACGATAAGGGACAGACACCCACATCGCCAACCGACCGCCATAATCACCCCCAGCCCATGTTAAAAGATACAGCCCTCCAGCTCATGTTAAAAGAGAGAGCCCTCCAGAAGAACGGTATAGATCTTACGATATCACTCAAAGGGCCACACTAGCTGCAAGTTTTAGTGTGAGACTTTTTCGCGCCTCTGTTATGTTGCAAACGTTAAAAACATTGCCCCACCACGAAAAGTATAGCGTTTCTCATTGGAAAGACAGAATTTTGTAGGTGGAGCTTAAGGTTAACATTGAGACCCTGATTGGTCAGTTGAAAACACAGCCAGATAGCTTTCGAGACATTGACCAAATTGAGGTAGAGACAGAAGATGGACAGAGAATAGAGGACAGTACAACAAGCGATGCAGTATCACGAGAAATAGGACGGATAACGCACCATAACGAGGATAATGTACGTCAATGCATAGATAACGTAGGTCAGCATACGACAGAGGAGCAGGAAAGTAGAGAGACGTTATTTTACAAGCTAACTGAAAATAGGAAAGCCTTAACCCCTTCCACTAAATTTAGTTAGTATCAAGATTCTTTTCCAGGGAGTGCAGTGGAGCTGACGCTGAAATCATTAAGTAATTGATTATATCATCCTAGTCTCACTGAACCTTTCTGAACTCTACATGTCATGTGTGGTCTGGCGTCTCCTTACCAGCAACAGGTCCCAGGTTCAAACTAGTCAACTCCATAAAAAACATGCTCAGAGAGTCGTTGCGCGAAAGTAATAGGAAGACATGACTTAGAACAAACAAGACACCATGCAGAATGTTAGAACGATAAATAGTTTAGACAAGAAGAGAATATAAGCTTTCGAAATGTGGTGCTACAGAAGAATGCTGAATATTAGATGGGTAGATCACATAACTAATGAGGAGGTATTGAATGGAATTGAAGAGAAGAGAAATTTTTGACACAACTAGACTAGCGGAGGGGATCGGTTGGTAGGGCATATTCTGAGGCATCAAGGGATCACCAATTTAGTATTGGAGGGTAGCGTGGAGGGTAAAAATCGTAGAGGGAGACACTAAATAGATTCAGAAGGATGTAGGGTGCAGTAGGTACTGGGAGATGAAGAAGCTTGCGTAGGATGGAATAACGTGGCAAGCTGCATTAGACCAGTCACTGGACTGAAGACCACAAAGACTACAACGTATTTAATGTGTTTTAACGTGTTAATGGAAAGCTTGTTCTGTTAACACCATTCATTTCATTGTAATTCTCAATTTTGAGATCCATATTTATTTTATTTACTATATATTTATTTAAACTGATCTCATTAGGACCATCAGGCACAAACAGTATCCTTTCTACATCATGGTTATCTAAGAAATAAAGATTATGATATGACAAACGGTATTAAAATGATTTGAGTTTCTATAGTGACAATGTAAGTAATACTGACCAAGAAGTAATGAAGTTAAAGCTGGTATTACTCATTTTACTGCAGCAAGTTCTGCCTTACAGCAGGTCTTGTAATGGGGGTAGCCTCGTCAGAGAGGTCCACCGCATGAGCGTCTAGGAAAGTGATTCTAGTGGTGGTTTTCCGTTGCCTTCCATTGATGATGATGATAATGAGGACAACATAATTCCTGGTCCCTGAGCGGAGAAAATCTCTGACCCAGCCGGGAATCAAACCCGGGCCCCTTGGCGTGACACACGATTGCGCTGACCACTCAGCTATTGGGGCAGAATGATAATAGTAATGGGGATGATAATAATAACAATAATAACAATAATGATAGTGTCAAATATAAAAAGAATTTGTAGTTGTAGAAAACAGATGTTTCCTGATATAGTCAGTCATGAGAAAGGATATTTAAGGAGATTCTACTAGTAAAGAATAGCGGGAGATGAAAAATATCTGTTGGGAAAGGTGTTGTACATAGATAATGACTGTGTACACGGACAATGGTAATCATTATTGTTGCTTTAGTAGACATGTCATCAACTATCTTCTAAAGCTAGAGACATTTCTCAGTACTTTAATATACCACATGAGATTATTCCCGAATCGAGTTCCTTCTACTAAGAACGACATAGAGGAAGTTGCTGAACGATGGAGATAGACAGAAAGGATGGTGTTCTGATGGTGCATTTCTGCCACATTGTTCAGGCAAGAGCGTTAAGCTCGAGGAGAGATATGGGGGACAGCGTGCATTGATAAGACAGTAGAGAAGATAGAGAGTACAGAAATCTCCGTGCCTGTCTGCATGCAGACAGAATAGTTGTGCATACAGTGGTGCAATACGATCAAAGAGTCCAACATCACAGACAACGCACATAGACACACATTAACAGTTCCAGGCACTATGAGTTTTCCGGAGAAAGGGCTTCCAGCACAAAACACAATAATCAGTAATTGGAAATATAACTATTTGTATAGGTTTCTTTTTCTGATCAGGAGGGAAAAGCCTTTATATTCTTGTAAGATACGGAGGGATGCTGATGTCTTCCCGCACATTGCGGGTTCCATGCTCAGTCCAGGATAGATTTTCAACTTTTATTACTGCTAGATTCATTGATAAAGGAGAGAATTTGATATTTGTGCCGTTCAGGGATAAAAATTGTATGGAATCGCGATAATTCGGGCTAATGAGCCTAGAATGACCAACCAGTATAGTTTTGCTTTTGAATGTGTTGACCATTATCCCTATATCCTGCGACCATTTTGATAGTGCACACAAGTCGATACTAACATTCTCGATAGCTGTCGTCATTTATATTGGTTTTGCAGTCAGATACAAATGGAGGTCAACAGTGCACATGTGGTAAGTTCAGTATGATATAACCGAGGAGACATTATTGTGATAGAACGAAAAGAGTATAAGACCTAACACTGAACCCCGGGGGACACCTGATACTACGTGTCTCCATTGTGGCTTCATGGTACCGGATATGGTGCATTGCTGGTGAGGCACCAGGTATGAGCGAAACCATTGCACTGCAATTGGAGAGAAATTTAGGTAGAAAGTAAAATATCGAAGATAACAACGTCAAAGGTGCTTCTGCAGTCTAAGAAGCACATGATACTCATGCCTTGTGAATCTATGTTAAGCGTCAGGTTCTCTGTTACTTCCATTAAGGCGAAAGTTGTGCTGCGATGTTTATGGAAAGCTGATTGGTATTCTTCTAATAGAATGTTTGTAGTGAGGTAGCTTGTTAGCTGTTCGTGGACTTAATATTCTATGACTTTGGTCAGAGCAGGAAAAACAAAATAAGTCAGTAATCAGAGGATTCTGTGTCAACGTCCTTTTTATGTAGTGGCCTAACTAGTCCCTGTTACCACTCCTCAGGGAAAACGCTTGTGCTTAAGGTATGGTTGAAGGTCCCTGTTACAGTATGCAGTAGTGGGTCAATAATAAGTTTCATCATCAGGACTCTAATGCCATCGTGTCCACTAGATGCTGATCTGATTCGCATGATGTCTGTCTGACGTATTACAAGTAACATGCTGTAGATAAAATTTCTGTGGCTACAGTCGTTTACCTCCATAATGTTATCAATGAGTCTCTGTTTCGTTTGTGGTTCAGTTATGGTTGTTGGATCAGATGCAATTTTAACTTTCCATTGCCAAAGCCACGCAGGTTTCTCCACAGGACAGCTGGACTATTTCTGTTGTCTGTTAATGTATGGCCAATTCTGAGTTTTCCATTATTCACAGCTTGACTGCCTGTTCCGCTTCTGTTTATTATCAGTATCATTCTCAGACATTAAACATACATTTTATGCATCATATGTGACGTCTCTGAGATTACGAGCTGTTTCAGTTCCTCAGTTGGCCAACGTGCAGGTTTCCCTCTTAATTTTCCCGTCTTTAGGGGAGCAGACTTGTCTTAGAGTTAAGTAAGTTTTTCCGATAAAGGGAATAGTAGACGTCCCCCGGATCATTTCTTTCACCTCTGTTGCAATTTAAGATAAATTAAAGCATTTGAAGTCTCAGTATGTAGTCAGCTGTGGTTTATTTCTGGGATATTCTAGCGGGTACGTCATGAAAATTACGTCTTGGCCAGACATGCCAAGTTCAGATATTTGAGAGGTACAAATTGCTCTGTTTGGAGGTGTCGTTGCGACTGTATCTTCAGGAGTGTGACTACTGTTCGTATGATGGGTAAGAGCAAGCTGAAGGAGCAACATGTTTGAAAAAGAAAACATTCGTTTCAATTCCACACCGGAAGGATTCTCGTATAGAAAATTTATGTTAGTGTCACCAGCTATAATCGTATGTCGGTATGTCGATTCGAGACTTCAAAGAGCGGTTTCGAAACAGCCAGACCCACCTACCTTAGTAGGTTTCAGAGAACACATGTCAAGTACTTTCTGTTAAGAGATTTGATCGCTACGAACATATCTTCATATTTATCTTCATTATTGTTGGTTGTATTTTATTTATTACTTATTTACACATCAAGTTCCGTATGACCAAATTGAGGAGCAAATCTCCAAGGTCACGGAACGTGTCAGTATATGAAGTAATAATAGATAAAAATAAAATGTTTATGAACCCAAAAAAAGTCAAGCCCTAAGTTTAACTACACGCAGTCAACAATATAACATAAGAATCATTTTCATTTTTCAAGGAACTCCTCAACAGAATAGAAGGAGTGGCCCATGAGGAAACTCTTCAGTTTCAATTTGAAAGCGCGTGGATTACTGATGATATATTATTTTTAATTCTCGGGCTAACTTATTGAAAATAGATGCAGCAGTATACTGCACACCTTTCTGTACTAGAGTTAAAGGAAGTCCGATCCAAATACAGATTTCATTTCTAGGGAGTATTAGCTGAGAGAAAACTGCTTATACTTGGGAATAAGCTGATATTGTTAACAAGAAATGACCTCAAAGAAAATAAATATTGAGAGGCCAGTGTCATAATACCCAATCTAGTGAACATGGGTCGACAAGAGTTTCGCGAACATACTCCACTTATTGCCCGAACCACTCGTTTCTGAGCCAAAAATATCCTTTTCGAATGGGAATAATTACCTCAAAATATAATACCATACGACATAAGCAAATGAATATAAGCAAAGTAGACTAATTTTCGTGTCGAATGATGACTTACTCCAGAAACCATTCGAGTAGCAAAAATGCCAGCATTAAGTTCTTTGAACAAGATCCTGAACGTGGGCCTTCCACGACATTTTACCACCTATCTGAACACCTAGAAATTTGAACTTCTACAGCTAGTCGAAAGTTTTGTTGTTCAGTAGTCTCGCAGATATTGTGAAGTAGTGGTAGTCAATCAAGTCAGCTATCTGAAGGTTTTACTTGCTGTATGTTTCGATAATACATATATTCGCTTTTATTTATATGAATGCATTATGTCTGTGTTTTGAACATGTCCAAAAGAGTAGGCACCACGCAGGATCCGCAGCTGTGATACATTATATGTTAATTGAAGGCGGAGGGGTGGCGCAGAATGGAAGGTAAAGGGAAGGGATTACGGATGTCAGCTGCATTGGGATTTAACGTGGAATCAGAGGCGACGAGTGATAGTCTATATTGCACCGGAATTCCATCTTCGATCCCGGGATCTCCTGATTGCCAGGCAGGTGCGTAAACCACTGCACCATCTGGGACATAGTGTCACTGGAACTGCTCGGTCTATCTCGGCACTCCACATGGTCGACCCATACTTCCACCGACCTCTTCCTGTCTGCAGCCCCTGTCCATTTCTTCTATGCTCGCCACTCTCAGGTTCCTGCAGGAGGTCGAATGTATTCATACATCCGCACTGAAGAAGGTGGATCCAATGCCCATTGAGGCGAATCGCGTGCTGTCTGCCTTTGGACATCTCTGAAAGAACAGGCAACATGCATTCATATAACTGATTCGCCCAGATGGGCACCTTTTCAGTGGGGTTATACATCTAACCTCCTGTGGGAAACTGACATTAGCGAGCGTGGAAGAAATGGACAGGGACGGCAGATAGGAGTTGCTAAGTGAGAATGTGGGTCGGCTGTGAGGCACACAGAGATAGCCCGAGCAGTTGCGATAACCCTGGGTCCAAGAGAGAGCAGTGATTAACGCATCTGTCCAGTAAGCAGGAGACTCAGGTTCAAATTCTGGTCAATTGAAGACATAAAGTCTGAAAATGAGCCCGTGATCATGTTTTTGGCACTTCATTCAACAGTCCATCTTGATCACATAAATTATTACATTTCACTATGACCGGTTTCGGTTACTGCTATCTTCAGATCCGTTACAAAAACAAAAACAGTGTGTAACCAACTAAGCTAGTTTGCTGACGCTAAATTAATAAAAGTCCTGGTGCTATATAAGAAACATAAAATGTTTACATGATTAACAGCCTTGTCTACAAGCCATACATACCATAAAATCGTCTGATGTAGTAACAACGTCAAACTAAACATGTAGGTATATAGTGAGTGCTGGTGATGATCAGAATGCGTCTGGTATTTGTGCAGGGAAACTGAGGCCAGCAGAGGGCACTATAGCTAGGCTGCATGAGTAACCAGTATCGCAATTGTAATGGTTAAAATGTCATATGCGAAGTCATTAATTAAAATTACTGCACATCGCAAAACGAGCGTCTGATAATAAAACATGTAGTGACATACTCCACGTGGAATTGGATCCATAGCTAAATTCCACATAAGAAGTGCTAATATTAATAATGTGAAGCTTCTAGCCTGACAAGGTAAAACATACAGTTGCATAAAATGCTATTATAAAAAGCATAAGATTAAAAGCACGGATAAAATAAAATCTCGCAGCCGGACAGATCAGTTACCATAAACGTAATTGTAAGGTAATAAACGAAGCAGTGACTATTAAAAAATCGATAGTCGATGATAACATCCGGAGTGTGGTCTCAGTGGCGGCACGTCGTGGCTTTTCTGTATGACGGGCTCGTTTTCGTGCGGCGGAACTTGCGGAGGTGGGCCCAGTCTCCTCGTCGCCGGCGGTCGGGGCACACGACTGCACGCCAATACGCTGGGGCGCTCGACACTGCTCAAACCAGTAGGTTTATGAAAACATTAGAATAAGCATTTAGGTCAAACTCATTTTGTGCATTCAGCAATAATTCCGGTTGCCGTTTTCTGTGCACATAAATCTCCATTTCTTCCAGTAGGTTCAGTAACTGTCCCTTTGGCGCCCTATGCTACATTTTCATATTATTCTCTACGTCTCCTACAGAATGTTTATCTGTGTCCAACGTGTACCAAAAGGGCTCTTATTTTGGTTATATGCATGCTCTCTAAAACGAGTCTTGAAATTCCTTCCTGTCTGACTGATATAAAACCTGTCAGTCTTGGCAGTTGATCCTATAGACACCGGATTCCAAATATTTGTTCCTGTTGTTGCCAACTTTGTGGCGTAGCCTGCAAACCACTTTACTTTTCGTTTGAAATCCAGTTTGTCATTTCAGAGTGACCTGTTCAATTCATTATTCAAATAGCTTTAATATTTGCAACCTTTAAGAAACACGTATTCACATCATAACCACCCACTATACTTACAGCATTTAAGACTTAAATGGACCGGGTGTGTAAACTTTCATCTACACTCAAAAATAAATGAAACACAAGAAGTGCTAGTGCTGTTATAGCCGAATCTCCAATGCTCTGTACTTGCTGCAATGACGACAAGATGTAAAACACGGTTAATGTTAAATGAATATAAAAATAGGCTAATTAGAATCGCAGTAGTAAGCGGAATTTAGAAAATGGTGTGAGTTCACTTAACGAATTAAAGAAAATTAACGGTCGCCAACTCACTACATGAGCAAAATTACTGTCATCATTATCATGCCTGGTAATGGCGAAAAGTTAAAACTGCTTGATTTTGTTTCAAGGCGAAAACAACATATAACTTGCAAATATTGCTTTAGCGTTATTTCAGATGGACATGTCACAGGGAATAAATACCTATCAGT
The DNA here is from genome assembly GCF_023864345.2 of Schistocerca serialis cubense. NCBI lineage: Eukaryota > Metazoa > Arthropoda > Insecta > Orthoptera > Acrididae > Schistocerca > Schistocerca serialis. The sequence goes on from NC_064642.1 coordinate 175,429,119, forward strand.
TAGGTAGCAGCTCATGGAAATCAATTAGTAATAATCAAAGAACAACCAAATCTCATCGCTAATAAAGCGTTACGCAAATGAAAAACTCGTGTCGTTTCTAACTGTAACGCTTACTGTCTTTAATTTTACTCAGAAAGTTATTGTTTATTTGCTACTGTCATATAGCTTAAAAATTCCAGAATGAGATTTTCACTCTGCAGCGGAGTGTGCGCTGGTATGAAACTTCCTGGCAGATTAAAACTGTGTGCCCGACCGAGACTTGAACTCGGGACCTTTGCCTTTCGCGGGCAAGTGCTCTACCATCTGAGCTACCGAAGCACGACTGACGCCCGGTCCTCACAGCTTTACTTCTGCCAGTATCTCGTCTCCTACCTTCCAAACCTTACGGAAGCTCTCCTGCGAACCGTGCAGGCAAAGGTCCCGAGTGTCGGTCGGGCACACAGTTTTAATCTGCCAGGAAGTTTCAGCTTAAAAATTATCGTAATGATATAGCCTCACACAATAATCGTTTTCCTCTGACTTACAGTTACGTCACTTGCAAAGTCAAAATTTGGATTGTAAAAGAATCGCAAAGTTTGTGATATAATTTTACTGGTTCATTTGTTTCTTGTGACTTCAGCTTTTATTAATATTTATTACCAGTCACCACTAATCACTTTGTGCAATTACTACCAGTATTGGCGGAAGACGTTAACACACATTTCTGACTGATTGCAGTCGTCTAAAAACGAAAACTTGTTTATCCATGAAAAAACACAACAAAAAATATGTTTTCACTGAATTTTACCTTGTTAAGCACTGTCTCTGCAATCAGTGATTACTAAACTTGAGCACTTTCGTTAACTGTAGTCAAGGAAAATAATTGAACTTTTAATTACTACTATTTCTTTCATAAAACACTGCAATAGTTTCTCAGTCATTAGGACTCTCAGAGATAATCAGTAATGAATGAGATGGATGTTATTTAGGTATTTTGCCTAATGTTGCATCAGGCAAATTGATAGCACTTGGAATAACTCGCTATTATTCACACACAACACTGAATTATCATGCTGGTTAGTCGTATACAAGTCTTACCAAGTAATTAGTTGGATCTTATTTCATGCTGAGATGCAATGAAACATATTGTTCGTTGACAATGTGGAGCACAGGCTCTTCTTCATGTTACTCCGTAACAAATGCAATTGGGCCCACAGTACTCTTCTTGGTAATTACTCTCCTATTGTAGTAATGGTGCTGTGCCTACTTATTGCCGTTAATTTTGCCCGTCCACACCAAATATTCGCCGAGTCATTACGCACTTCAGCATCACTGGAAGGCGACCATTTGTCAACACAAGAGTTGAGCGCGTCTCGTCACGACTGTCTCTCTACACTCTGCTATTTTATGCTCTGCACTGAACTCAACTGCTCGTGCGCTTACGCGTCTGGCGGTAACGCAACTTCCAGTTCACCACACTCTCTGACAATATCGCATCACCCTGACTACTTCCAACTACCTTACAACTAACATTTATTCAACTTTACAATGAGAAAACGTTTCATTTCACGATACAAATATTTGTTAAATTATTTACAAACTTCGATTCATAGAAAAAATACATAGACATGTAAAACGGCAAGGCAAAAATTAAGCTGCCCACAGGGTTGTTGCGTTACAATATTAGGCACATGGTCAGATTTACTTCATAACAAGGCCTGTTCTCTCAGCAAAGCCAAGAAACTCGAGGCTTACAGCCGCACAATATACGTTATCGGTACTAAAGAGACAGTGACAGACTTACTACACTTGTCTCTGCTTCAGGACACAGATTATATACTAACATCAGAAAACCACATATATATTACAATCTCTCCTGCCTTTAGCGATCAGATTTGATTTGTGTTTAAATTAAGATATTTTGAATTTTGATGCTTCCTGTCTCTTATAGGAATCCAATATCTGTTACCCTCTGCATTTGTTACTAAGTATTCCAAGGTGTCAGTTGACCAGTGATGCTAACACCAGTAAACCACTAGTAAACGTCATTTAAGTTTATTGTTTTGAAACAAGACGATGGAGGTACAGCTATCACCATTTTTATTGTTTAATACTCTAGTATTTAGAAGTAATGGTTACTAATCAATTCAGATAGCTGAAGGTTAAAGTTATTATTTCCACAAATGTATGTATTTTTCTAATAATGAATTCAGTAAATGAGCTTATAATAAAATGTGTAAGAATGTTTGCTAAAGAATTCTGCCATTGAGTTAAATAAAATCTTTGTGTTAATATCCTGGTTAGAATTATTCCTGGCACTTTACAACTTACCAGTTTCCCTCGCCCCCCTCCCGCTCCCCTCCCCCCCTCTCCCCTCCACCCAAGCACTAAATAAATAAATAGCTGGTTCAGAGAAATACGGATTTTTCTGCAGCTACAGACATCTCAGCACTTACACAGTGACTAACGCATATCCGATTCCAGATATTGCAGAAACATTGGACAACTTAGAACTGTGACAGTACTTTACAACAATGGATCTAAGAAGTTGATATCACCAGAAGACAGACCAAAGACAGCTTTCATAGTACCACAGGGTCGTTACCAATAACGTAGCAGGCCGTTTGCGCTCCAGAACGCACTAGCCACCTTCCACGGGTTATTAGATTGATTCCTACGAGACTGAAATCTAAAACACGCACAGTATATTAGGACAGCATCATTGTATACACGGCAGATATGCCAAAATATGTGAAATGCTTGGAAGACGTGTTCGGCAGACTACAATCAGAGCACCTAATGCTTAGCCTAGGTAAATGCATTTTTGCGCAGACACAGGCGAACTATCTTGGACATGTGATTAGTGGGTAGGATGTTCAGAGTAATCGTTGCCTAACACAGTCAGTCTACAACTTTGCAATACCACAGACCAAGAAGCATCTACAGTCACTTCTGGGCTCATGCGATTAACTTCAAAAATTTATTAAAAAACTGCACAACTTGCAGAACCTTGGAACAGATTATTGAGTGAGAGCGTGTAATTTCAGTGGTCAGTGTAATATGAAACGGAATTTGAAACATTGAAAACAGCAGTATTTCTGATCCAGTACTCATCACCCCTGATTCTGAGAAAGAATTTATCCTGTAATTCGAGGCCATCAATGAGGCAATTGTTGTATTCTGCGTCAGAATATCGATGGAAAGGGAAATCCAGTAGAATATGGTTCAAGAGAGCGGAACAAAGCGGAGTGTAATTTCTCCAAAACAGAAAAGAAAATGCTTATGTTTGTATACAGGGTCGCATATTTTTGTTGTTATTTATATGTCTGGAAATCTACGGTAGTAAAAGGTCATGTATAATTGATAATTCCGGTAGATTAACCAAGTACTAACTCAAACTCAGTGAGTTTGATTACAAGGTTATTCATAAAAATGGCAGAAAACCCACAAATGTCGATACCTAGAGTAGAAAAGTTTCGGTGTTGAATACAGTAGGGAAGAGTGTAACTTAGTGGCAGAGGGCGTGGGCATCTGACAAAGACCGTCAATCATTCATCACAGGTCTGCAAATAGGGAGTTTCGCTCGCTCATACTCGCTCGGTTGTGGCTTACCCGAGTACGAACGCTCAAAGTCGCACTTGACATACTGTCCACAGCTGAAGGAACTACGCTCAAATCACTTTAATTGTGCTGTAGACGTTGACTCCTGCATGGTAGTGTCTAATAGCGGCACCGTTACGATCAATGGGCGGAAGTAGCGTTTAGAACCCGTTGCCAGCGATGTGGAAGGCGTAGTATACCGTTAGCAGAGCCTGTTGATGGTGCGAATGGAACGGTCTATTGCTTGTCGAATCTCTGGAACAGTTCTAAAGCAACTTCCTTCATCATAGGAATCAAATGAAAGTCGCAAAGACTTAAGTCCATGGAGTATGGTGGATGGTACAGCACTTCTCAGTCCCATCGACCGAACAGAGCAGCCACAGCTTGCGATGTATGCGCCTGCTCATTGTCTTGCAAAAAGATGGATGGGTTGCGCAGAAAGTGTCGCCGCTTCTTTCGCAAAGCTGGTAGCAGGTGATGTTCCAAAAACAAACAGTAACACTGTGCATTGACAGTCAGCCATGGACGAAGATTTTGCGTTAGGATAACACCATCACAGTCGTACACGAGAATCACCATAACTTTACACCGCTTCATTCCCACCGTTAACAGAACAGTCTCTGGTAACGGTATACTACGCCTTCCACATCGCTGGCAACGGGTTCTACACAACGCTGGTGATTACTTTGAAGGATAGTAACAGGTGCAAACGTGTAACTCTTTTGTGTCGGTTGTGAATAAATAGTTGCCACTATTTAAGTTCCAACCCTCGTAATTAGAAATCTAACAAGAACAAAATTGTCTCCAAATTATTCCCTGTTACCGCAATTAATATGAATCGACTTGTTTCACATCAAATTTTCTACGTCCATCCGATATAACGATCCAAACCGCACCGGAATTTCTTTCGTTATTCACATTTGAGGCTGGAACACAGAACATCCTTCTCGTTAAATCTGATATGAGAAAGCGGCTGCAGTTAAGCTTTCACCTCCCAAGCGGATCTGCTTCGTTACGACTAACCATTCGGGTTAATACAAATCATCATCGTCGATAGATTGAGTCTGATGTGGCCTACAACTTAGTCACTCCGAAAAAGAGAGACTTCACTTTTTAGAACGCTGCGTGCGGCTGACAGTCTCTCAGTGATCATAAATAAATATTTACAGGTATATACAAACATTAAAAAATGGTTTTGCCTAACTTAGCTTCCGAGAGTATCGGAACCTGTACAGAAAATTGGAATAGAGATCAACATAACCATCATTTCCGCCCTTCGTATTGCTCATGAAAACCACACATTGCATTCTGTACCAGCATACAGCGAGACCTTCAGAGGTGATGGGCCAGACTGCTGTACGCACCGGTATCCCTAATACCCAGTAGCACGACCTCTTGCAATGATGCAATATTCGTTGTGGCAAACTATCCACAAGTTCATCAAGGCACTGTTGGCTCAGATTGTCCCACTCCTCAATGGCGATTCGGCGTAGGTCCCTCAGAATGGTTGGTGGGTCACGTAGTCCATAAACAGCCCTTTTCAGTCCATCCCAAGCATGTTCTATAACGTTCATGTCTGGAGAACATGCTGCCCACTCTAGTCGAGCGATGTCGTTATCCGGACGGAAGTCATTCACAAGATGTACACGATGGGGGCGCAAATTGTCGTCCATGAAGACGACTGCCTTGCCAATATGCTGCCGATATGGTTGCACTATCGATCAGAGGGGGGCATTCACCTATCGTACAACCGCTATAGCGATTTCCATTACCGTCAGCGGCATACGTCAGCCTCCCACAACGTCATCCCAAAACAGCAGGTATCCTCCACCTTGGTGCACTCGCTGGAATGTGTCTAAGGTGTTCAGCCTGACCGAGTTGCTTCCAAACACGTCTCCGACGTTTATCTGGTTGAAGGCATATCCGACAGTTATCGGTAAAGAGAACGTGATGCCAATCCTGAGCGCTCCCATTGCCACGTTGTTGGGTCCAGCTGTACTGCGCTGCATGGTGTCGTGGTTGCAAAGATGGACCTCGCCATGGACGTCGGGAGTGAAGTCGAGTATAGATTTAAGTGTCAGGAAGTCGTTTCTGAAAGTATTTGTGTGGAGTGTAGCCATGTATGGAAGTGAAACATGGACGATAACCAGTTTGGACAAGAAGAGAATAGAAGCTTTCGAAATGTGGTGCTACAGAAGAATGCTGAAGATAAGGTGGGTAGATCATGTAACTAATGAGGAGGTATTGAATAGGATTGGGCAGAAGAGAAGTTTGTGGCACAACTTGACTAGAAGAAGGGATCGGTTGGTAGGACATGTTTTGAGGCATCAAGGGATCACAAATTTAGCATTGGAGGGCAGCGTGGAGGGTAAAAATCGTAGAGGGAGACCAAGAGATGAATACACTAAGCAGATTCAGAAGGATGTAGATTGCAGTAGGTACTGGGAGATGAAAAAACTTGCACAGGATAGAGTAGCATGGAGAGCTGCATCAAACCAATCTCAGGACTGAAGACGACAACAACAACAACAATAGATGATAATACGACCTTCGTACTGTTCTGTTAAAATACCAGTCACACTGTAACCTGCGTTTTGCAATTAAGAGCAATTTTCATTTCCTGGACATTCGGTATATCTAAAGAAATTTAAACATATGTACCTGTGTACGTTATGGCCCTATATTAAATTGTTTTTCGGTTCATAAGCCCGTAACAGAAAAACTGAATTCCTTGAAACTTGTCGTCTTCCAGCATCCTGTTCCATTTGAATGGCTCTAGAAGTCACTTTTGCACTGTTGTTATAACCAGTAGGTTTTTCAGATATACCTCTTTCCGGAAGCAGTTCCATGATTTCGATGTACTGCCTTACTGTGTACTGCAACATTTCTTGCTACAAGCTTGTCTGCATCGAATCCAGTCACCGGTTTTCTTCATGAAACAGACACTATCTTCAGCAGCATAAGTCGTGGAATAAACCATTCCAAGTCCATTTGTCATAAAATCGTCATCCAACATGTTTTTCAGGACGGTGTTCAAATCATGTGTAATGCATGCATAACCATGAAAGGATTGCCGTGCCTTCCCTATATTAGCCCCTTGGTCAGTGACAAATGAAATCTTATTAAAATGCTTGGGATTTACTCGTAATAATTTGAATAAAGCTTCTGCGAAGTAGCTCTTAATAAATTTGCTATATTTTTTTTTTCCTTGTCAGATATGTGAGTTGTCGCCAGTAGCATATTTCGCAGTACCTTATCTTGATCAGCGAAGTGCGCAGCACTAGATAGGTAACACATTTTCCGATATGTATCGGTCCGTATATTCGTTGTACATCGTCATGCATCTACACATATGTCCAGGATAACGTCGGGCGTTATACTCGCTCATATATCATCGGCTTGTCCTTAAGTGTCTCATGCTAACATCACAGGATGATGAAAAATGTAGGAAACTTCTACATATCCAGATTTTGAACCGACATTTATTGCCTTCTGATGTTGTTGTTGTTGTGGTCCTCAGTCCTGAGACTGGTTTGATGCAGCTCTCCATGCTACTCTATCCCGTGCAAGCTTCTTCATCTCCCATTACTCACTGCAACCTACATCCTTCTGAATCTGCATCTCTTGGCCTCCCTCTACGATTTTTATCCTCCACACAGCCCTCCAGTGCTAAATTTGTGATCCCCTGATGCCTCAGAACACGTCCTACCAACCGATGCCTTCTTCTAGTCAAGTTGTGCCACAAACTCCTCTTCTCCCCAATTCTATTCAATACCTCCTCATTAGTTCTACCTATCTAATGTTCAGCATTCTTCTGTAGCACCACATTTCGAAAGCTTCTATTCTCTTCTTGTCCAAACTATTTATCGTCCATGTTTTACTTCCATACATGGCTACACTCGATACAAATACTTTCAGAAACGACTTCCTGACACTTAAATCTATAATCGATGTTAACAAATTTCTCTTCTTCAGAATCGCTTTCCTTGCCATTGCCAGTCTACATTTTATATCCTCTCTACTTCGACCATCACCTTCTGATACAGAGCGAAAACTCCTACACATAATATTAATGCAAATGGACGATGGTCTTTGGCACACACTTCCACGCACCTTTTCAATTATTATAGCTTTCACTGGAATGGCTAATACTTCAGATCGGTTTGACGGAGGAGATAGAGAAGATCCAAAGAAGAGCGGCGCGTTTCATCACAGGGTTATTTGGTAACCGTGATAGCGTTACGGAGATGTTTAATGAACTCAAGTGGCAGACTCTGCAAGAGAGGCGCTGTGCATCGCGGTGTAGCTTGCTCGCCAGGTTTCGAGAGAGTGCGTTTCTGGATGAGGTATCGAATATATTGCTTCCCCTACTTATACCTCCCGAGGAGATCACGAATGTAAAATTAGAGAGATTAGAGCGCGCACGGAGGCTTTCAGACAGCCGTTCTTCCCGCGAACCATACGCGACTGGAACAGGAAAGGGAGGTAATGACAGTGGCACGTAAAGTGCCCTCCCCCACACACCGTTGGGTGGCTTTCGGAGTATAAATGTAGATGTAGATGTAGATGTAGAACATACACTTCGTCGTTTTCTGTGGACATGTGCCTTCAGATGCGTGGTGGCGGACATGAGGCAGAGCGCTTGCTCCAATGGATGTAGCCGATATCCTCATCAGTCATTAATGAAATTCTCTCCCAAACATTGTTACAACCACCGTCTTTCGCACTCAGGATATATTATTTCGAATCACGTTTTGCTTTTACACTACCCCTCATATGAAGTTCGCGCATCATGTTCCTGCAGTGGGTGACTGAGCGGTGCTCGGGTAACTGTAGTAGGCCGCGCACTCTCGATCGAGCGCCATTGAAATCGAGTGAGGCTGCCTCCTCAGTCCATAGCGGCTGTATTGCCATCTGACAGACAACATGCACTGAGCGAGCGTAAACGCCAGATGCAGACCTCTGTCATTCAGGTCACATCCATAGTCCATGACACATGATGGTTTACTCTGCAGAACCGCTAAATGCGGATCATGCATAGTGGTTCCGACAGCATTCAAGGACGAGATGTTACGTCAGGCATATGATCATGTAATTACCAAGTAAGCAGCAACCAGTCGAAAGATCATGTTTTCTTTATTTCATTTTAGGTACGTTGATGATGGTTCGCCGATGACATTGTAATTCTGTCAGAGACAGCAAAGGACTTGGAAGAGCAGTTGAATGGAATGGACAGTGTCTTGAAAGGAGGATATAAGATGAACATCAACAAAAGCAAAACAAGGATAATGGAATGTAATCTACTTAAGTCGGGTGATGCTGAGGGAATTAGATTAGGAAATGAGACACTTAAAGTAGTAAAGGAGTTTTGCTATTTGGGGAGCAAAATAACTGATGATGGTCGAAGTAGAGAGGATATAATATGTAGACTGGCAATGGCAAGGAAAGCGTTTCTGAAGAAGAGAAATTTGTTAACATCGAGTATAGATTTAAGTGTCAGGAAGTCATTTCTGAAAGTATTTGTATGGAGTGTAGCCATGTATGGAAGTGAAACATGGACGATAAATAGTTTGGACAAGAAGAGAATAGAAGCTTTCGAAATGTGGTGCTACAGAAGAATGCTGAAGATTAGATCACATAACTAATGAGAAAGTATTGAATAGGATTGGGGAGAAGAGAAGTTTGTGGCACAACTTGACCAGAAGAAGGGATCGGTTGGTAGGACATGTTCTGGTCATCAAGGGATCACCAATTTAGTATTGGAGGGCAGCGTGGAGGGTAAAAATCGTAGAGGGGGACCAAGAGATGAATACACTAAGCAGATTCAGAAGGATGTAGGTTGCAGTAGGTACTGGGAGATGAAAAAGCTTGCACAGGATAGAGTAGCATGGAGAGCTGCATCAAACCAGTCTCAGGACTGAAGACCACAACAACAACCACAACGTTGATGATACGTTATTGCTTGTGAACGGTGATAAAAATGACATTAACGAAGTTGTATCCTCATTTAACGTTTTACATACGAACTTGAAACTAATGGGGTTATTAATTTTTTGGATCTATACATAAGGGATAGTGATGGAAGGCTTCATTTTGGCATATTTCGAAAAAAGACATATACTGACTGTATCATAAACTACCATTCAACCCACCCTGATCAGCATAAAATGGCGTTCTTCAGATATGCATTTAATCGTGTTTTCTGTACCCCATTTTCTGAAGAGGATCGTAAAACTGAGTTACATATTATTTTTTCCATAGCTAAATCTAATGATTATCCGCTACCCTATGTTCAAAAAATCTGTGAAAAGTTTGCCAATAAATATAAAGACATTCGAGTAAATGAAGTAATTGTAGGGAAAAATGAAGCAATGAAATATATTTTTTTTACCATAGTATGGGGCAGTTAGTCTTAAGATTGCAGCTATTTTTAGGAAACTCAAGGTTAAAATTGCTTTTTCAACTAAGAATAATTTGGGACAAATTTTAGATCATGGCATAAATAAAGTAAAAGTTTTACACCAGTCGGGGGTTTACAAAATACTTTGTCCAAGCTGTGAAACATGTTACACAGGTCAGACTGGACGAAAAAATAAAAAATGAAACTAGATTTGCCGAACATGTCACCGTTGACAGAAAGGACGTGGCTGATACGTCGAATTTTGCAGCCTACATTATAGATAGTGGACATGAACTTCCTCAAATTGAGATGCATGTGAGGTTATTACATAGAGCAGGAAAGGGAAATTATCTTGATTTGCTAGAGGGTATGGAGATCTTTTGTCATCATAGATCAGCTAGCATGTGCCTTCTCAATGAGCAGGTAAATGTGAAGGGAGAGGGAAGGGTGAAGGGGGTGGAGATAAATAGATCAGTGATATGAATTATGTTATTGTGACTAAGATTGCGTTGGCGCTCTTTAGTTGGGCTTCTGCTGTCTTTGTCGGCTACACCAACAACATATGGTTTGGATTCACGTCTCATGATATATGAGCATACCGTAATATTTGTTAAATAAAGAAATCATGATATTGCGACTGGTTGCTGCTTATTTGGTAGTTTTATGGTTTACGGTCGCTGCACAACTTGGGAACCATATGGAGCCCCCCATTCATATTATCATGTGTTCTTAAGTTATGGAGAAAGCCGAGCGATGGAAAGGCAAGTCTTTTGGTGGAAGACAAGAAAGTATGGCGTTGAATAGCACATAATGGACTTTGTGCCATTTGGACAGAGAGCAGATCTTATTCACTGCAAAATCTCTTTGCAAAGATTACCTGGGGCTTAGAAACCTTTTCAGATGGTTGGGATTGGCATCATGGTACTGTTCAATAGAGCACCCACAGGAAATAAATATATGTTGTCATAGTTAGATCACTTTTCAAGGTTTATAGCAATGGCAGCGATTCCTGTCAGCAGGCTAGTGCATTGGCTCACACTGTTGTTAACGGCTGGATGCTTAAATCTGTTGTGCTAGATACCTATATTATGAATCAAGGTATTTGATGAAGCAATTATGTTATGTACCATATGGTTATAAGTAAACTTTCCCCCTTTAACACGTTATTACACGGAAAATAATTACAGTACGAGGACCAAGTTGCTAGCATTAATGTCAAGGAGATATGGGAGAGAAATAATGCAGAATCAATTTAACTGAAACTCTTTTAATTTGCTGGTAAGGTAAAGCCTACCATTACATGCCGGTACCATCACTGCTACAAAAGGGTTTCAATATGGCGTCCATCAGTGTGCAGAAGAGTGTGAAGCTCGGGATTGCATTCTACCCTGTAGAACGAAGAATGTCTGTAGGAATGCTAGTTACCTCTCTTGATATGCTGCACTTCAGGTCAGCACATGTGTGAATGTTTCCCTGGCAAACCCTGTCCTTCAGGTAGCCCCACAACCAGAAATCAGATGGAGTGGGATCAGGTGATTTGCTGGCGAAGCATTTGGAAACCATCAGCTGATGATTCGATCGTTTCCAAACGTGTTTTGGAGAAGCAGGTAAATTCACGCGCGATGTGCGGTGGTGCCCCATCTCGCTTGAAAATTGTTGAGCTGCACGATATGAATCTTGAAAAAATGCCATTTCAGAATGGTTCGAAGCACCTTCCATACAATGGAACATGGAATGCTCAACTGTCGTGACACAGCACGTGCACTGCCTGATGATCAGGAATTGCGCACAGCATTGTCTGCCATAGCAATAGCGACTTCATCAATCATCCGGGGCGACCAGTTCTCCAGTTGATTCGAACTTCTTCATCATGCTCTGAACAGCAGGTGGAGAGAGAGGATCCTTCCATAATCCTTTCAGCCGGCAGTATTCCCGAAGTGCAGCTGCAGCATTACCGTTGTTTTGATAATAGAGCTGCACCAATAACGACCTGCTCCTTTTGTCCAAGCTCATGTTAACAGGTCACTGCGACTGGTCAGGTGTGTGAAACTATCAATCACGATGACTGGCCACGGCACTTGGTGGCCGTTGTTGTAACTGAATGCTGACGATGTGACGCTTGGGAATCATGCACCCCAAACTCTGGACATTAATGCTACCAAGTTTGGTACTGGTACGGTAATTAGTTTCCATATTATAACGTGTTAAATAGGGGAAGTTTAATTATAACCACTCGGTATTTCGAACCCGGAAGTTTTGAACAAGCCTCTTCAGGCCAAAGACTAATGGCAGAACTGAGCAATTGCATAGAACCATTTCTAAAATGCGACGTTATTACGTCAATAGCACAGCGATTGGGATCCACACCTCCAATACATAGTTTCTGCATATAATTGTATAGTACACACCAGCATTGGTCTGTCACCATTTGAAGTGTCTACAGTAGGAAAATTCATTTCCTCTTTGATGTTACGATTCCTAAACTAGGGCCTAACTGTGAATTAGTCAAAAGGTTTAGAAGAGGATACATGAGGTGTGTCAGAAAATGAAGTGAACAGATAGTAAGGCCTTCGAACAGTAAGAACAGTCAGGACAACATGTGGGAAAGCTACCCCAATATCGAGTGAGGAAGTTAGTGTTAGTCACTGATCCTTACGTGGCTAATGAGAAAGCGAAGGAGTTCTTGATTGAGTATCGCAGTCTATAACACAGCATTAAGATGAAATCACGTGTGAACGTAAATTGCAGTTTCTGATGAAAACGTGCATTATCCTTGTCAGCAGAGTTAAACCTTTCAATGGAATGGTGGATGCAAATGAGTCAGAGTGCATGAAAACTACTAAGAAAGTTAAGAAACGTTTACCAGTAGATAAACAAGGAATGTGCATCATGTTGAGATCAGTGGTGTACATGTTCCGCTTTTAACCCGCCCATGCTTGCCCGGTGGCCAGGCGGGAAGGCCGCCGCGCGTTGTCAACAGAACGGGCAGGCTGCTTCACTCCCAGCCAAACCAAGCAGAACCGAACCTGGGCAGGCTGCGGGAAACTTGCTTGCCTGCCCATATTACTGCTGAGCTACGCTACACAGCCGTTTAGTCTGCGCGCGTCATTATCGTATTATGAAAGTTAATTAAAAGTTTATATTTTACCTGAGCACCAAAAGACAAACCCCAACACGGTCAAAAATATTGCGTTTTATTTGTACATTCTTCCTTTACGCGTATATTTCGGGCTTATTATCTATATAAATAAAAATGAATTGCCAAATGTGTTGATAAGCGTAAAACTCGAGAACGGCTGGACCAATTCGGCATTTTTTTTTCTGTTTTCGTAATTCTCAGGACAAGGTTTTTTTGGAATAAAATTTTAGGGAAATCGACCGAAAAATTGGAAAATTTTGGAAAAACTGTAAGTGCGTTTTCATTGTGTCCGTGTGTTTGTATTGCGTACAATCTTGATGAAATTTTGCACACTATACCTTGAAAGCAAGAGGAAGGTCACAGTCTACGTAAAATTTCGTAGGGTGCATGGCAGAGGTTACTTTACCTAACGGAATTCGACAAATTGTATGTTTTTATTCCGATCTTGATGAAATTTGGCACACTTGATATTCAAAGTAGGATGAAGGGCGCTGTCTGCTTAAAATTCTGAATGGTACATAGCGAAGGGTACTTTAATCACACACTTCTACACCAACCTACAGTTTTATTCCGACCTTGAAGAAATTTTGCACACTTGACCATCAAGAGGAACATCACTGTCTACATAATATTTCGGACATTGCAGGGAATAGAGTACCTTACAAAAGATTTTGACATCGTTTGCGGGTTACCATGAAATCCTTCTCCCTCTATACTGCTAAATGGTCTCAGGTCCTTAGCACACATTTCGACGCACTTTTCGGCCACTGAATCTTTGTCCTCTTTCAAGATATTTACGGAGTGAGGGAACTGGTTGTCAAATTTGCACACATGTCGTAACATACTCGAGGTTCCCGAATAAGTGCTTAAGAGCTTTTTACATAGTTTGCATTGAGACACACCTACCGATTTATTTGAAGCGGCCTCATAAACACACGAAAACGTTTCCCATGCGGCACTTGTGCTCTGTTTCGTTACCAGCATGTATTCGCCAGTTGTCAATTTTTTTTCAGTCTCACTAAAGTTCGACCTATTCACTGTGCTGCCCCCACCGTTGCGATAAATGAACTGCGGGTTAACTACCTGGCTACTCTAGTCACGGCAGCTTGACAGCGCAATCTGCTGTCAGGCGCAGAAAGCTGAGCAGGTCCCGTGAAGCTTCGTAAGCCTGCGGGAACTTAGGTAGCCCGGGTTTGCGGGAGCCCAAGTCGGCCGCATTACCACTATGCCTCTGTACACGCGCACTCTTGTGTTTGCCTCGCCGCAGGCTGACCTGCATGAATGGTTGCAGAAGAGCTAGGGGCAAGCAGGCTGCAAGGGGAATTTGTACACATCTAGTTGAGATCAAGCTACAGTTAGTAATATTTAGGTTTTGTTACGTTATTCCTGGAGATATTCAATATATATTTCGTTTTTAATTTGTAAGAGGTCCTTGATTAAGAAATTTGTTGCTAGCACACTCGAGCAGATGCAATTTCGATGGATTGCTCACGCATTGCCTGAGAGCTATAAGAGAATCTCAGACCAAAAAGCAGTGTTGTATGCAGTAAGAGCAGTGTCTGTAGCACCAGTAGTAGTAGCTATCAGTCGTGTGTGTGGAGTTGCCTGGGCCGGTCTTGGGGAGCGATGGCGGAGCCCGAGCGTTGTAGTGTAAGGTAGAAGCAGCCTCGTCCATATGTACTATCTTTATATCAAGTCCCATGTAAATGTTTTTTTAAAAAAAATCTCTTAATAATAATCTTTCTTATTAAAATTAACTTTTGACAATTATTCATCTCAATTTAAAGAATTTACTAATTTCTCCAATTAATGGTCATCCCGATTATTGCAAAGAAAAATCAGTTGTTTCTTTTCATACATGACAAATGTATCTGCCAGCATTGCACTGGGCTGTGCCAGAAAAATTTATTAGGAGCAGATATATATGAGTTATCCGGCGACTTCATTGAGGTAAGAATTTTCAATTTGTTCAGTATCATCTTTCAGGGCCATGACGCAGCACTGCTGACATTCAAAATTTACCAGTTTAAATTCACAGTCAATTATTAAAAGGTTATAACTGAGCCACAATTTTTTATTGAGAGATTAGTCACATTTTACTATTGATAGGTTACGCAATTTATTTATTGGGAGGTTTCGCTAAATGCCAGTGTTATAGTTATATTTTTCACTGTTGGGAGGTTTCGGAACTTTTCTGTTGGGAGGTTACACTAAATGTGAATATTATTCATATTATTTTATTGTGGGGAGGTTACAAATTCTTGTTCAAATCTTTTTTTTTTGCCATGGGTCGTAGCAGTTTGTGTTATTGCACAGTCGATCTATTTTTTACACTTGTCTTCGAAGGAGAAGGGAATGATGAGGTACCTTTCCTCAAATGGCAGATCAGCAGAGACAACGGGATAGATTGTTGTAGTCCTTGTGTTGCTACAGGTCACCAGCTGAGGGATGATTCACACAGTTCACAATCAGCCAATAGAATCAGTTGTGTAGTTTATGAGATAAGCTGATGAGTTGCTAACCAATCATCAGTGGCCACCGAGGCTGACTCCTGACGTGTGGGAAATAAGGAACAAAGTTCACAGGTTGCTAGATGCACTCGTAGAGTTACACAGTGAAGTTCTCACTGAGATGCAGGACGAATATCAAGATCTGAGGATATCATATGGCAAACAGAGCACGACTGATGAACTAACTGACCCTGTACCATGGACTCTATGCTGCAAGAAATGAGGGTGCCTGTACACAGGGGGAAAGGCATAGGAAGACAGTATTCGGAACAGAGAATAACGAGGATATAAGTTGAACGACATGATTGGACAAGTACACCTGATGCCGGGTGCCACCGAATCCACAGTAGAATAGAAAACAACGCGATTGTCGAATTTAGAACGTAGCTTTCCTAGGGAACACCAACATGGTATGTGAGTTAACCACAGAGTTAGTACGATATGCACAATATGCAATGAAAACTTTGAATAGGGATGTGGGAAATATACTGAAATTGCTGAGCGTACTAGACAGCAAATTGACACTAGCCACATTATTACTGAATCAATGACGCAGGAATGGGAGTAGCTTTATTACAAGAAGCATTTTACCCTCTGGCAAACAGGCAATCGAATTCGACACTACTGCCGCCACAATTCTAGGCAGGGTTGCGGCTAGCGCAAAGAGTTTCTTGCAGAACCAAATCATGTGTCAGAAATGACTAAAAAGAATTTTGCATAGCAGTAGGAATGAACGCAAGGCAACAGTGTCACACAATTCACCCTTATCACGTCAGCTGGGAAACAATGGGTAAGTTGATACAAGTGAGGACGCTAGAGGTATTATTAATTTTTGAACATGGAGAGGCTCCGGCTCTTATGCCACAGTGGGACTTACAGGATTGTCGAAGGAAAACATCATCATTTGGCCAGTCAGAGGGGTACAGATTGACGTGAGGACACTCTAATTGGACCATTTCTAGGGAAAATGCAAGCACCGGAATGCCAAAAGAATTATTGAGTCAAGAACCTTAATTTCAGAAGGTAGAAACATCGGACGTATTCAGATTTTGACCGAGAAACGTAATTATGAACTGCTATGGGATGGGAGACCTAAGGGCATGGTAAAATTCGATTTACACAAAGTGGTATTACGGCGAACGGCACAACTTGCTAGACGTCTGGAATTAATTTTCGCCTTCCAGCTACACTCAATGGCGCGACTGTGGTCAAGCTAATACACTCTGCGTTGTATCGATCAGAGAAACCGAAGTCCTACCAGAGCGAAATCTAACATATTACAAAAATACTATAAATTCCGACCTAATGCATTCTTTAGCCGAATAAACTGCATCACAGCAAATAAACATTTCCAAGAGACAAATGCTCCAACACATTCAGCAGTATCAATTAAAAACGCATCAAAACGTCGTAGCCATAAACATAGCAGATTTGATATGTCTCTGTTAGAAATTTCATGCTCTACTTTTGTCCTAGACGTGGAAAAATCCATCCTCCCGTCTTACCAACATGTCAGATACCTTTCGAGTGAATAACTGATATAAATCAGAAGGCATAGAAAAAGGAGTATTGTAAATATGGGATAATTTATAGAACCCTAACGGAAATTGCGTACCGTAAACATACAAAGGTTCAGTAAACCGAAAATTAAAACTAAAGTTATTCAAATAAGAAGCAAAAAGAAGAACCATGTGGTTTAGTCACACGAGCAAAAAATTGGTGCCTTGCACACTGCATACACTTACGTATATACACTCCTGGAAATGGAAAAAAGAACACATTGACACCGGTGTGTGAGACCCACCATACTTGCTCCGGACCCTGCGAGAGGGCTGTACAAGCAATGATCACACGCACGGCACAGCGGACACACCAGTAACCGCGGTGTTGGCCGTCGAATGGCGCTAGCTGCGCAGCATTTGTGCACCGCCGCCGTCAGTGTCAGCCAGTTTGCCGTGGCATACGGAGCTCCATCGCAGTCTTTAACACTGGTAGCATGCCGCGACAGCGTGGACGTGAACCGTATGTGCAGTTGACGGACTTTGAGCGAGGGCGTATAGTGGGCATGCGGGAGGCCGGGTGGACGTACCGCCGAATTGCTCAACACGTGGGGCGTGAGGTGTCCACAGTACATCGATGTTGTCGCCAGTGGTCGGCGGAAGGTGCACGTGCCCGTCGACGTGGGACCGGACCGCAGCGACGCACGGATGCACGCCAAGACCGTAGGATCCTACGCAATGCCGTAGGGGACCGCACCGCCACTTCCCAGCAAATTAGGGACACTGTCGCTCCTGGGGTATCGGCGAGGACCATTCGCAACCGTCTCCATGAAGCTGGGCTACGGTCCCGCACACCTTTAGGCCGTCTTCCGCTCACGCCTCAACATCGTGCAGCCCGCCTCCAGTGGTGTCGCGACAGGCGTGAATGGAGGGACGAATGGAGACGTGTCGTCTTCAGCGATGAGAGTCGCTTCTGCCTTGGTGCCAATGATGGTCGTATGCGTGTTTGGCGCCGTGCAGGTGAGCGCCACAATCAGGACTGCATACGACCGAGGCACACAGGGCCAACACCCGGCATCATGGTGTGGGGAGCGATCTCCTACACTGGCCGTACACCACTGGTGATCGTCGAGGGGACACTGAATAGTGCACGGTACATCCAAACCGTCATCGAACCCATCGTTCTACCATTCCTAGACCGGCAAGGGAACTTGCTGTTCCAACAGGACAATGCACGTCCGCATGTATCCCGTGCCACCCAACGTGCTCTAGAAGGTGTAAGTCAACTACCCTGGCCAGCAAGATCTCCGGATCTGTCCCCCATTGAGCATGTTTGGGACTGGATGAAGCGTCGTCTCACGCGGTCTGCACGTCCAGCACGAACGCTGGTCCAACTGAGGCGCCAGGTGGAAATGGCATGGCAAGCCGTTCCACAGGACTACATCCAGCATCTCTACGATCGTCTCCATGGGAGAATAGCAGCCTGCATTGCTGCGAAAGGTGGATATACACTGTATTAGTGCCGACATTGTGCATGCTCTGTTGCCTGTGTCTATGTGCCTGTGGTTCTGTCAGTGTGATCATGTGATGTATCTGACCCCAGGAATGTGTCAATAAAGTTTCCCCTTCCTGGGACAATGAATTCACGGTGTTCTTATTTCAATTTCCAGGAGTGTAAATGTATAAGAATAGTTCAGAGAATAATCCTAGCAGTATTGACGATGAATTATTTCAAGAAAGAAGAAGTTTTGCACCTCACGGTGAATTCAGTGTGCTTGCATTAAAGTTTTTGATGTTTTTCTCAGCAAGTCCAAGAGCTAAGCAGGCTGATTCAAAACTGGTGTGTCAGTTGGTATGTCAACAACCCATACCTCAGGTGTTGCAGAAGACAAGGCACTAGCCGAGTCTTGTCACAAAACTTCGGAGCGAGGGAAGTAAACGAGCAAACACTGCAATGCATCATAACAGAGCAGTAGGAAGTAACGCTCTGAGCTCCAAGCTTCACAGAGCCACCGTAATAGTCAAACGTTGTAGAAGGGTCCGGGCTTGTCAAAAAAGAAAATAGGTAAAGGGCGCTGACGAATCCCATAAATAAGGGCAAATGCGATCCGTCTAGAACCACCGCGTCATTTGTACAAGCTCTGCCGCTTAAATGATCGTGCTTTCAGAGCTCCCAGACAAGTTCACTGGCGCCACCATTCTGTCCATGTCATCACTGCCAGAGAGAATGACATTCTGTCTAGTTTCAGTGAAACCACAACAAGATGATCAACGATGCTGCGGACCAGCGATGTTCTGATCGCTGCCACCGCCGCGACGCAGACACTTTCATGGAAGCCACAGACATGGTACGTCATTGTAAATTACTTAAATATCACGGATGAGGAGAAGACTGGCGAGCTAACTTCCCTTCGCATACAGAGGGTAATTAATGGATGATCTGCAGCCTGTCGTCCCAGCACCACCCAGACGTGGAGCATCTTTGCAACCACCAGGCCTTTCTGTGAGCATCTTCTGCAGTCCTCGTCATCCCACGGTGGGAGAGCTGCAGTCCTGGTCGTCCCATGGTGCTGAACCATCGTCCTGGACCGCGCAGATTTGGGTATTCTTGCCTAAATGCACGACCAGGCGTCCAAGAGAGCGATGAAGTGTGAAGCCGACCTGTGTTACAAAACATTCAGTAACGAACAGCGGCTTCCATCTCTTCCGGCGGTGCCACAAGCCATCGCGCGACCTGCCTCTCACTGAGCTGCGCCTTCAGCATCGCGACTCGCCGCCCAGGAATGTCAGCGGTTCTTCCCAGTGCGGCCCTGAGGCCCGTGCACTGCACGACGCTACCAAAGCAGCTCTGAATAAAATACCAGGTATCACTGTGTTACTGACACCTCTGGGTGTAGCGTCCGATCACTCGCACACCACTACTCGGCTCCCTTATCTCTAGTGACCTTGGCCAACCTGGTTCGCCATAAGTGACAAATCATGTGACAGTTCCTTTTATCCTTAAGTTTTTCACATTAGTATATCGTGGTACCACCAATTTCATTCAAGGGAAGACTAGGGAAGGAAATAAGTCTCATTAATTGTCCCTTTTGAGGTCTGGAGGCGAAAAATTTCGTACATTATGGCTCTGCCATTCAGTTTCCCTGCTACTGAAGTTAAAGGTGCGTCCTGCATCGGATGGGTGAATACTGGATTCCACAAACAAATTTAGAATTTAGCTATGTTTCCGTATAGAGTAAGACGTAGATTAATGAATATTTTCGTGACACTGTTGTTTATAGTAACAAGTTTTGGTCTTTTTGCATTTACGTGTCACCATTAAACATTTAATAAAGCCACAAGATAAATAAATAACATTTGGTTTAAGGTATCAGCACGTTGTCATACTGGGAGCATCCCACCTTACATTGAAAATTATTTGATCTTACACGGTAACAGTCTTCTCTCAATTGTGTTTACTTTTGGTGGCCAGCCTTGTGACCACTCTTAATCGGATCCTAATATCTGAAAACCAAGTTTAATGTACCAAAGGGACTCCACTTTTGTCTACTTGTTTTGCCGTTCTTGTCACGCTCCGCGCGGCTCCCCTCAACGGAGGTTCGAGTCCTCCCTCGGACATGGGTGTGTGTGTCGTCCTTAGAGTAAGTTAGTTTCAGATAGATTAAATAGTGTGTAAGCTTAGGGACCGATGACCTCAGCAGTTTGGTCCCATAAGACCCTACCACAAATTTCCAAATTTTCTTTCGCCGTATATCTTTTCACTGAAACCAATTTATCAAATGCATGTATAACTCCGCATTAATAACAATGTTTTTACTCCACCTCTGAGTGTTGTTCTGTTGCAACCCTATTATCAGGTAGCAGCCAATTTTTTTCACAGCTTTGGGCACTGATAAACTTCATGATTTCTTGCAGCTTCATATCAGGTGACCTAGACCGAGACTTGTGCAGTCTGTATATACATCGCGTCCCAAAAAAACACCGATAAAGTTTAGTGGGCGGTTCCCTACACATTAAAAAAAAAGAAAAAAAAATACATAACCAGTAAAAGAAGGCTTTAAGCCGCATGAGCACGTGTTCATCTTTGATACGATCCGACACATCTCTTCTACTGCAAGCTCTTTACTTTTCATATTTTGCGAGGAGGTAGTACGGACCAAAAGAAGAAAACATATCTAGTAAACATGAGCTCTAACAAGCATACGTTAAGAGCTAAGGGCACTTGTTCAGTGGAAGAAATATGTTTCACAGTAGCAAAAATGAACTAGTACCTGTAGCTCTTAAAGTATAAATTTTAGACCCCATGTTAACTAGACATTTTTTTGTTCTGGTTGATATTCCCCCTCTCAAAATATGGAAAGCAATCATCTCGCACTAGAAGACATGTGTTTTACAGTATCGAAGGTGGACAAGTGCTCATACTTCTTAAGGTATGCATTTTAGGGCTCATGTATAATAGACATTTGTTATTGATATCTCAATAAGGCAGCTGTTCTTAAAGTTTTTTTTTCTTTTTTTTTTTTTGGACACGCAGTACCAAAGGAAGTGCTCTGACTGATTGAACTCATTATCGCCCAGCCCAAACCACTGAGGATAGAAACTTAAAACCTGGAGAAGGTGTTGATGTAATACTGTTGGTATCGTTTAAGAAGGGATATCTCGAAATTTCATCCCTAAGCGAATGAAACAGGAGAAAAAACATTTTTTGAAAATACGTCCCTGGTAAGACAATTTTCGAGCTAGAATTACTAAAATCGGTATTTGTTTATTTGGACAGAAAGAAAAAAAATGCTTGTTCAGCGTCTGTGGAAATTCAACCCATAAGAGGATGAAACAATGACAGAAACTTCTTATTTTAAAGAAATACTTATTAAACAACTACCCCTGAGGAGATGAGATTGGGGGTGAAATATTTTTAAATATTTAATTATGAAAGCAGAATCAATTTTTGGTCAGAAGTACATTCGGTAGAGGCTATACTTCTATGATCTTAATTAGCCTGAATAGTTTAGATGTCACGATTTCTGTAGTAAATCAAAGAAAGCTATTTACGTCACCAGGACAGATCAACTATCTCAGAACTGTATATAAAGAGAAGCGCGCCTTTATTACATTAACTTTTCTAACTTTTCATTAGGCTTAAAGTATGTCTACAAAATTAGTTTTGCTGAAATTACATTGAAAATTAATCATTACTAATGAAAAACTAGATACTACTTTTGAAAGCGATCCCGCGAGCAGCAATATCCGTTTGAGATGAGAGAGTTCAGTACGCCCAGTGTAAGACTGATGTTAATAAGCCCGTAACAACTTACCCGATTTTTCTCATTCTTTCTTAAATTCGCTATACGAAATTAAACTAAACCCGCTGGAACACTTTAATTATGCAAAGATTAGCTGCTATGTAAAGGGTCACTAACTCTTTTGATAGTGTGTAAATTTACACATGTATAACGGCACAACAACATAAAACTTCTATTATAGGAAAACAATAAAAATTCTGTGTAGACCAGACAGTCTACGGGAACGAAACAGTGAGCGTTAAGATCGTTCATAATAAACTGAATTAGTCACAACGCTTGTGAATGTGACGTAAGAAATTGCTAACGACGTAAAAGGTGATTTCAGAGCAAGGCGAACAGTATATGAGATACATCCTGCTGCGAACAAAAGGATGCTTTCCCCGATGTATGTTAATCACTCAAAATTATAGTCGTGTAGCAAAGATACTGTTGCTCTTGCACAGTACAAACTTTTATATCTCTAAATTGCTTTCTATGTCACTTCTTTAGTGTGTCTGATTCAATGTGTTATTAACTGTGCGTGGTATAACTTAACCTCTAAGCCTCCCTTATACGTTGCTGTAAGAAATGACTAGTGCTTGCCCCTACGGTCAGCTGTGTTAAACATACATTCCTCCAGATGATGATGATGCATCTGTCGAAAACTGCTGTAAACGAATTAAAGAATTTGCGGGGGCAAACGCAGCGTAATGTATATTTTTCATTTTAATTAGGACTCGCAGTCCTCACGACATAGACTATACGAATGTAATTATTATTGATCCCATTTACTAATATATATCGCCATAGAATCCTTACTGTCAGTACTTTAGCGCTGCAGTAACTAATCTACTGTCTGTGAGCATGTAATTAGTTTCAAAATTATACTCGTTTGCAATGTTCTCGCTGCCTAATACCCGAACGTATACTTTGTGTTAATGTGATAAATATCTGAAGTAAGGGATATCCCAGAACTAAACTCGGTCAATCAAATCGATATATTGATAAATAGAGGTGTGAAAAGCGACTCTACAACAGAGGAGGAGAGTGCAGTATACATGGTTTTCACTTTTATTGCCATGTGGCTTTAGTAACGGTAGGGAAGATTTGGATTTTGAATAGGTGTGCTCGACCACGTTATCCCAGACATTTCACGTCAAGCCGCCATATTCGTAAAACGCTCACTCATTGCGAATTCCGAGCAGCGTTGTGAGAAATTCGCACAGAATACGAAGCAGCCGATTCTTATTCCGCTCATGCTGATCCTGTAAATGTCTTCCGCCGGAGATCCCTGGACATGTGCGACCCATAGCCTGCTATTGAGCTGACCTAAGTGACTGAGTTATTGATATTTCTCCCTGACAGATTAAACGCCATCAGACACAATTCTATGCTAGATCTCAATGTAGAGCGCTAAAATCAGCATCAAACGATCGAAAGAAGTTCGAATCGCTATACAGCAGTAGCTTCCACATTCGCAGCTCATAGTTCAGGAGACTCAGGTAACTTGTGATATATTTGCTTGCTGTTCGTGAGGGCTGTTGATACGGAATCTTTACAATTCGCTAATGTACCACGTAGGTAGAAAAAGACTACACTTTCAGTTCAAACTAAACAAGACAGCGTTCTGCACGGAACGTAAAACGCTACTATCGCCTTTATTATAGAGAAAAAGAAAGAGAAAATAAAAACTAACCTTCGAAGAGTACTTTTTCATCTTTACCTTACAGATCTATGACATAGCTCACACGAATAGGAGCTGGCACTATGTCTTCCTTCAGTTTTGTCTTTTGAACGTATTACGCGTTTGGAACTGCGGACAGTAATCTTTAGTTGCTGTTTCCCATGCAATGAACTATTTTTTAGGCTTCTACATAGGCTTTCTTCTTCGACATTAGCAAAGAGATGAGCTAGAAAAGGACAGAATTCCATTAATGCGATCGTATTTCCTCTTGAGGTCATTCAAAAATAACCATTCTTATGAATGTTGTCCCATAGGACTGCTAAGTCCCCAGAGTGCGTATAAGAATGTTGTTTTGTTAGGATTTAATTTCCCTTTCTGTGACATTTCTTTCCCAGCTTCTTTTATTTATATCTAAATTGTGTTGTTCTTGACACAGTAATGCGAAATTTCTGGTAGAATATGGAACAAGAATAAATTAACAAAACGACGAATAAAACTGGTTTCCTATTCTTTTCTGTTTCCTTGTTCTTTTTTCTTTAGATGTTCTGCTTGCAAAAGATTGATGATGTTAAGTCATATGTCTCGTTTTTATAAAAGAAAATTTGAAAACGTATATATTAGAATATTTCTGCTAAGTAGTTTCAAAACTGATAAGGGCATTTCACACCGTTCGTTTTCTTGTTTCAGTGACAAAAGACTTTGCTCTAGTGATATAAGGCGTGAGAAATAATATCAGTAGAAAGAAACTTAGTAAATAGATAGACATCAAAATTGTGCCGCAGAGGAATCACAACAATGTAGAATGTAGCTACCTCAGAAACCACATTACACACGACGAAAGACGCAGGGGAATCAACAGAAGGATGTTAGCAAACTGTGTATCACTTTCGTTTTGATAAGTTAAGCAGAATGTTATGCAGGAATACAGACAAAAATTTAGTCCACAAAATCTGCAAATAAACTCCAGAGAAAACATTTTAGGCACAAATTTAAACTTAGCGTCTTGAAGATGGCAGTGATCCGTGTCAGTTGGGAACCGAAGACGCATGCATGCTACACAAATTTAAAAAAAATGTGAAATTGTACAACGATACAGTCTGTTAATACATACATCCTAACTGCTTAGAAGGTGTGTGAATGAAACCCCCAGGAGTACGGTGTTTCTGACTGTTTACGATTCTATAAGCGTGGACGATTATCCATGTTTGAAGACGATCAAGTGAAGTTAAATTTAAGGCTCATCATCAAATGTGTCAAAGTGATTTTACTACTGGCTGGAATGGCGAGGTAAAGAAGCACAGTATCATGTACCCCGGATAATAACTCCAAAGGATTAAGTAAACAAGATACATTATAATTTGGCAGCTGTGTGACAATATTGTTCTTTTTTACGTTTTTCAATTTTAACCATCAACGCAGGGTGGACCATTGTTTGATTACGTTACTGGCAACCACATACTGCAACTTGAAATGTGATAGAGGGGTTGCCAAATGAGAATATCTAGGATGCAACTTCCATTTCCAGTGTTCGCCTGAAAACTAACGGAAATCTTCCAGCACTATAGCAATCGATAGCTTAGCATCAGCAACAACTGGAACGTAAAATTTCCAGCAGTTCTGGCTGAGCTGAGTTCCTCGTATAACAATAAATACGGTATATACCAGACTTGAGACTGCTTATTACGATTGGATGTCAAACTATCTTTTACTGGGGCAGTCTAAGATGAGTTAACGGACAAAGGATTGTAGTGAACAGAGAGAAGAACGTAGTAACACGCTCTGGGGCACCCAGACATGTGGTGCAGTATTTAGGCAGATGATTTCTACGTCCCAGCAAAGGTATGCTACGTTCACACACGACGCCATTGACTCTTTCACAGTTCCAACATTCCAACTTTCTCTCAAGCGGCACCATGGTGATTTATATTTTAGGTAGTGTTTGGTTTTAGGTCTGTTTGTTCCTTTAAAGTACTTTGCGGTTTATTTGCGTCGTCTATGTAAATTTCACTTTCTTCGAAAATTATTTTAGAACTTTGTATAATATTTGAAGAGCAGCTTCCTTTTTGTGCTTTATGATTTTCTGTTTTTAATGTCGGAATATTTTAGAAGACGTTGACATTTACATACACAGGGAAAATCAACCACAAAATATTTTAAACGAACAAACAGATCTAAAATACAAAAGAACCTATAAAATTTTATTGAGCGTGAAAACGGCTAAAACATATCGATTCAAAATTCAAAGATTACATGCACATATCGACTATAGACGACAACCTAAACATCATCTGTTGTAAATATAAATTATGTAAGCATATAACATTTTTGAAGTACGTTAAATAGCTGTAAAATGTCACAATGACGTGAAATAAATACAGCAAACAACGACTACTCAAAGTAGCAATATGTACATACCTCAAGAAATTGTAGACTAAATAAAACTGTAATACATCTTATACTTAAACCACCACGAAGAAGAGAATATCTACACCGCTTCCATTAATTGCAGATTGATGACCTCGGATGCTAAGTCCCATGGTGCTCAGAACCATTTGAACCATTCGAACCATTAATTGCAGGTTGTACTAGCAAATGGCGCTAACGCCGGAATACGTCTATAGTACAGAATCAATAAACCTTTCAGCAGCTAACTGGAATTATTATTTATATAAACTGTCATAATGTAAATTTCACTATAGTACAGGCCTCACAAAGCGTAATTTTTAATTTTAGTTTTGGTTCATCAGTCTACTAAGTGATATGTCACGACCAACCACTATTTCCTCACCTATTGTAATCCCTTCAGATCAGAGTATCTACAGGGTGTTATAATTAAACTTTCACCACGTCAGAGGGCTCCAATCGCAGGACAATGAAACTTCATGGAAACATTTGTAAGAAGATGCGCAAGTGTGTTTCATGACTCCACAAAATGTTCCAAAGCCTTATGTCGTCAACTGTAACCCTTGCGAGAAATATAGAAGCAGATGCCATCTGGATGCCTGCTTCACGGCAGAAAGTTGGTGAATAATGTGAGAAACTGATGAGTAACATGATATTTGTACACACACTATTTCAGAGTAGTATCCAGCAGTTTTAGATCGGTGGAACATGAAATATTCAGCTGTTGTGGCACATCTCGTGCACTGCTTAATGATCGCACATTGCGTTCAGCGTTCGCTGCCATGTTAACAGTAACTTCTTCAAGTTTTACTGGCGCAACTGGCCTTCGGCCTCTCCCAGGAGGAAAACTCAAATCAACAGTTAATTCAAACTTTCGAACCGTGTTCTTCAGCCCAGGTGCGGAAAGAGGATCTCTCCGTATTTAATACTCGCGCAGAGCAGTATCACCATTGTTACTGTTTTGATAACACAGCTTTAAGAGTAACGCCCTTCTGACCTGTGCTACCTATCTGCAACTGCAATGCACACTGATGCTTATATTTCAACCCTGTGTAGCCGTAGCAGTGCCGGCGCCTAACAGCAAGTCATGACACTAACACCAGTAAAAACGTAAATATTGTGACGCACAACCTGAACATCAGTTTTATAAAACTGGGTACGCATACGGTAAACGGCTTTCTTTCTACACTGGCTGAAGTAACGAAAGTTTAATTATAATCACCCTGCACATCTACATCTGCACTCCATAAGCCACCTAAAGGTGTGTGACGGAAGGTACTTCTGGTACCACTATCAACTCTCCCCATCCCTGTTCTCCTCGCAAATGGCTCCTTGGAAGAATGGTTGTTGGTAAAACTCCGAATTACCTCAAAATTCTCGTTGTGATCATTTCACAAGACGCACGAGTATTTGGGAGAAAGCAGTATGTTGCCCAGCTCTTCCCGAAATGTTCTCTCTCGAAATATCAGCAGCAAACCTCTCCTTGGTGCACATCGACTCCATTGTAGTGTTTGTCAATAGAGTTTTGAGCACATCGGCAGCATTCTCGCGCCGCCTAAACTAGCCCGTGACAAGAAGTGTTGCTCCTTGTTGGATCTTGTCCATCTCGTCTAGTACTCCAACATGCTAAGGTTGCCAAACTAATCAGCAATACCGAAGAATCAGCCGAACAAGTGTTTTGAAAGCATTTCTTTTGCGGATGAATTCCATTTCATTAAGCTACTTGTTATGAATCTAAGTCTCGCATCTACTTTTCCTAATCTTAATTTTAAGTGGTCATTCCACTACAAGTGGTTACTCCTACGTATTTTATGGTAATTGATGTTTCCAGTGACTTTCGTCAATAAGGTAATTGTGCAGTAGTTGACTTCTTCATCAGTTTAAGTGTATTACGTTACTTTATCCAAGTTATAATAAAACTGTGATTCCCCTCACCAATCACGAACATTATGCATTCTTCCTGCAGTTCGCTACAGGTTTCTGGCGTTGCTACCTTGTTGTAGAAAACGGCATCATCTGCAAATAACTTCATGCGTCATTCGATGTTATTTATTGTCTTCATTAATATATATTGCAAACAGTAACTATGGTATCCCATATCTTTTCGGTACTCCTGAAGCTGGCCGGTGCGGCCGAGCGGTTCTAGGCGCTTCAGTCTGGAACCACGCGACCGCTACGGTCGCAGGTTCGAATCCTGCCTCGGGTATGGGTGTGTGTGATGTCCTTAGGTTAGTTAGGTTTACGTAGTTCTAAGTTCTAGGGGACTGATGACCTCAGATGTTAAGTCCCGTAGTGCTCAGCGCCATTCGAACCATTTTTGGTACTCCTGAAATTATGTTTAAGCTGCATCTGTCACTTTGATCCTTTAACAGCGACTAATTGAGTTCTATCTCCGTGGTAGCCCTGAACTATGTCACGAATCTAGTCCGATACTCGATAATTTCACTTTTTTTCACTCAACGATGGAAAGAACACGGCATCAGTCTGAGCGCCGGTGTCCACTGCAGTCTGGATCACATGAACGAAGAGCACAAGCAGAGTTTCGCAAGCTCTCTGTTTGCGGAACCCATCATGATTTTTATAGAGGAGGTTTTCATTCTCTAACATCGTCGTAACACGTGATCATGAAACATGTTCCTTTATTCTGCTAAAGATTGACTTTAGCGATATACACCTATAATTACGTCCAGCGGCCCTACGACCCTTATTGAAAACCTTTTGTCCAGTCGCTCCAGCGATGTAGCGTAAGCTACTGACAGAACGTGAGCAAGAAGTTTCGCGTGGTCTCTGTACAGTGTTACAATTATCTCCTGCAGTCCGTACGACTTCCCAGGATTAAGCGATTTTAGTTGCTTTTCCTTCCACGATCACTTAATATTTCCAGTATGGCCTCTCGTGCCAGGATTAAAAGGAGGGATCGTATTACGATGCTGTTCACGTTTCCTCGGAAGATCGAATTCATTACCTCTGTCTTATTTCTGATATCTGTTTCGGGATCAGCACGGCCACTGAGCGACTGAACGGGATATTCGAAATAACGTCACAAGTTTTGATCGCATGACTCCCACATAGTTGGCAAATCGAAAGATTCACCTATTACAATAGCGTGATCAGGAAACTTATTCACGATATCCTCAAGTGCTCACTGACGTCATCTGTCGCTATAGCCCCTAAAGCAGGTGATCTATAAACACATCC
The DNA here is from genome assembly GCF_023864345.2 of Schistocerca serialis cubense. Taxonomy (NCBI): domain Eukaryota; kingdom Metazoa; phylum Arthropoda; class Insecta; order Orthoptera; family Acrididae; genus Schistocerca; species Schistocerca serialis. Next base: position 175,458,813 of record NC_064642.1, read on the forward strand.
GGTTACCATGTTTGACCCGCCTTCACCTACATTGTTTTCTATATAGACTCCGTAATATCTTGATAGGTATTATCGAATTTCTCACTGCAAGAAACACGCCGCCAACATTGAAGTCTAATCCATCTTTTCGATACATACTGAAGAGCCAAAGAAATAGGTACACCTGCCAAACACTGCGTAGGGTCCCCGCGAGCACACAGAAGTGCCGCCATGGACCAGATTGAAGTAGTGCTGGAAGGAATTAAGACCATGAATCCAGCAGGGCTGTCCGTAAATTCGTAAGAGTACGAGGAGTTGGAGATCTCTTCTGAACAGCACGTTCGTAAGCATCCCAGATATGCTCAATAATGTTCATGTCTGGGGAGTTTGGTGGCCAGCGGAAGTGTTTAAACTCAGAAGAGTGTTCCTGGAACCACTCTATAGCAATTCTGGACGTGTGCAGTGTCGCATTGTCTTACTGGAATTGCCCGAGTACATCGGAATGCACAATGGACATGAATGGATGCAGGTGATCAGACAGGATGCATACGTGCGTGTCACATGTCAGAGTCAAATCTAGACGTATCAGGGGTCCCATATCACTCCAACTGCACTCGCCCAACACTATTACAGAGCCTCCACCAGGTTGAACGGGAATGCAGGGTCCATGGATTCATAAAGTGGTATCCACACCCGTACATGTCCATCCGCTCGATACAATTTGAAACGAGACTCGTCTGACTAAACAACATGTTTCCAGCCATCAACAGTCCAATGTAGGTGTTGACGGGCTCAGGCGAGGGGTAAAGCTTTGTGGCGTGCAGTCATCAACGGTATACGAGTGGGCCTTCGGCTCTGAAAAGCCCACATCGATGATGTTTCGTTGAATGGTTCGCACGCTGTCGCTTGTTGATGGCGTAGAACTGAAATCTGCAGCAATAGGCGGAAGTGTTTCACTGTTGTCATGTTGAACGATTCTTTTCAGTCGTCGTTGGTCCCGTTCTTGCAGAACCTTTTTGCAGTCGCAGCAATGTCGGAGATTTCATCTTTTACTGGATTCCTGATATTCACGGCACACTCGTGGAATGGTCGTACTGGAAAATCGCCACTTCATCGCTGCCTCGGAGATGCTGTGTCCCATCGCTCGTGCGCCGACTATAGCACCACTATCTAACAACTGCGCCAGACACTTGTTACCTTATATAGGCGCTGCCGACCGCAGCGCCGTAATCTGGCTGTTTACATATCTCTGAATTTGAATACGAATGCGTATACCAGTTTTTGTGGCACCTCAGTGTGTATTCCAAAGTATATTCATCTTCTGAATGTTGTAGTTCTTCTTATTTCTGTGCTTCCTAATAAAAACTGGCGAGGAATTCCACCTTGTTGCAAGATACACGATAAAAAAATGCGATTTATTGTTATCAGATGACAAACTGTAGATGAATGTGAGCTTCCGGGTTTTCAGTCCAGTTCTTATTTGCAATTCTGCTCGATACGTCGACAACGCACCCACCCGTCTTCTTCAGCTGCTGCGAGTCGTGCTGTTATGAGTAATCGTACCCTGGACTCTATCCAGACCTGAATGCTGCGTTCACGTGGATGTTAGGTGTTAAAGAGAGCAGTCATTTTTTGTTAGTGGGAGAATCTTGGTCACTGTAAATCTTTGTGTAAGTCCCCATCGCGGAAATTTTGAAGTTCGAAAGTTCAAATCATTCTTACTCAAGAAATCAAACTGCACTTGTTCAGAATTTTTGCAGAGAAAGTACTGCCGGGAAAATAAAATCTGATTTATGTATAGAGGGTAGGTATTCATAATGAAATTTGGTGAAACCTTGACTTGAGGCCTGGACGCAATAGTACAAAGTACTGTGACTTGCTATAAGTCGCTCGGATTATTGAAAACTGGACTGGTAACACGAACCTGCGCAAACCGCCAAACTTATTTGGAAGACGGTTTTTGTTCTTTCCTAAAGTATTTGATGAATCCTCCTTACCACCAATTTTCCGTTAAATATGATGTCATACTACACTGACGGATTCCGTCCGATCCACAGTAAAAGAGTAATCAAATACAGTAACCTTTCATATTTCACCGAGAATTTGAAGCTTCATCGGTGAGCAGCCAACGACATTCTCCAGCGAGCTGTATCATAACTTCATTATATAGATAATATAAGATAAATTTTCTCCTTTTTTATATACTAGTCGCAAGATAAAAATAAGTAACCATAGATCTTTTCAAGATGAATAGAACTGAACTTTTCCATCTAATGAAGACTAACTGAGGTCCATGAGTCTAAAGTCAATCAGTATCTATTTCATTGGAGACATTGAGACATTGGAGGCAATGAGACAGTATAAAAACGGACAATAGCTCGGATGAACGCCCGGAAGCTCACTATTAATCAGTCACGCTGAGAAAACCTGAGAGATCACCAGCTGCAGATTATTTAGTAGATTTCAATCTTCCAGCATAAACAACTAATGACATGGTATGTAAATAATTCTCCTCCAGAAATACTGAGCCATGCTGCATCTTTCGATAACCACGGAAGTGTTGCCGGTGGAGGATTTTGTGTTCGAAATGGCCTGTCGATTATGCCCCATGAATGTTCGATTCGTGGCCAATTCATTCGCTCGAATTACCCAGAATGTTCTTCAAACCAATTGCGAACAATTGTGGCCCAGTGACATGGGGCATTATCATCAATGAAAAGTCTATCGTTGTTTGGGAACATGAAGTCCATAAATGGCTACAGATGGTTTACATGCAGCCGAACACAATCATTTCCAGGGAATGACCGGTTCAGTTGACTCAGATGACCCAATCCAATCCATGTAGACACAGCCCACACCGTTATGAAGACTCTATCATCTTGCACAGTGCCTTATTGACAACTTGGGTCCATGGGTTCCTGGGGTCTGTGCCACGCTCGAACCCTGCCATGAGCTCTTAGCAACTCTAATCAGGACTCATCTACCAGCCCACGGTTTTCCATTAGTCTAGGGTCAAACCGATACGGTCATGAGCCAAGGAGAGGCGCTGCAGGTGACGTAGTGCTGGTAGTAAAGACACACGCGTCTGTCGTCTGCTGCCATAGCTTATTAACGCCAAATTTCGCCGCACTTTTCTAACGGATAAGTTCGTCGTAGGTCCCACACTGATTTTTGCGGTTATTGCACGCAGTGTTGTTTGTCTGTTAGCTCTGACAAATCTTCGCAAACGTTGCTGATCTCGATCATTAAGCGGAGGTCGTCGGCCACTGCGTTGCCAATGGTGAGAGGTAAAGCCTGAGATTTGGTATTCTCGGCATCCCCTTGACACTGTGAATCTCGGAATATTGAATTTTCTAACGTTTTCCGAAATGTAATGTCCCATGCGTCTAGCTCCAACTGCCATTCCGCGTCCAAAGTCCGTCATTTCCCGCTGAAGTACCATAATCAAGTTGTAAACCTCAAGTACCGACTGATGACCTCAGATGTGCTCAGAGCCATTTGAACCATTTTAAACCTCAAGTTCTGAACTTTTCACAAGAACGGCCTGGGTAAAAGTGACTGCTTCGCTTGTGCACTGCCCTTTGATACCCTGTCTACGCGACACTATCACTATCTGCAGATGTGCATATCGCTATCCCATGAGTTCTGTCACCCGTGTATTTTGTGCAAAAATGTCATATAACCCACACAAGAGGTTAACATGTAGCAGCAACTTTGCAGAAAATAAATAAATAAATAATCCCTCTGCAATTAGTGCAAAAATTGCTAAAATCTGTCTAGGGGAAAAGGAAAACGAAAACGATATTTTTCATGAGGCGGAAATCCCCTCCAGTAGTACAAATTATATGAGAATTTCGTTGCTGTTTACTTCCACTTACAACCGACTTTCTGTTCGTATTATAATTTGGGCATTATTACCTTTAATAAGCGATACAAATTATTCTGCAGCTTACTGATACCATCTTCGAAGAAGAACGTTCTCTATGAATAAACTGGCTGCTGTAATCTGGATTTTGGCAGGCAATTCTTCATTGATTCAGAGGGGAGAGAGTTTCTCTAAACCAAACAAATCCACCTGCGAGCCTCGTCTATTCCGCTACCGTAGTTGTCAGTTCTTGCCCGTAGCACACACTTGACCTACTCAGGTGTGCCCTACAACCATCAGCCGGCCGCGGTGGCCGTGCGGTTCTAGGCGCTCCAGTCCGGAGCCGTGCTGCTGCTACGGTCGCAGGTTCGAATCCAGCCTCGGGCATGGATGTGTGCGATGTCCTTAGGTTAGTTAGGTTTAATTAGTTCTAAGTTCTAGGGGACTGATGACCACAGCAGTTGAGTCCCATAGTGCTCAGAGCTATTTTGAACCGACAACCATTGGGCCGATAACAGAGGTCGAGAAATTCGTGTCCGATATCGACGCCGACCTGTCTGAGTCTCTGGCACAGAATTTCCACCTTATCGGAGTATCGTGTTCCACTGTGAGTACGATGCTACGAGTTGAACTGAGCTGATACGATCGTAAAACAACGCGTTTGATATATTCTATCCTCTACGATGCTGGCCGTCTAAACTTCCATATACTACCATGGACTTCATTCTCCATTGCGTTAACGAATCTGCAAGTATTCTGCTCCATTCCTTACGGATTGTGAGAGGAACTTCCTCGTTTATTTTCATATTAGTTCACGTAATTTTCTTAATCTTTCTATACACCACATCTCAGACGCTTAGATTGTGTTCTTTCCCGGTTCTCTCACAAACTACGATCCACTTCCATACAATTCTGTGTCCAAAACATACTTCATTAGGAACTTCTTTCACAAAATGAGGCCCAAGTTTAATCCTAGTAGTCTTCTGCTACGGATGAATGGCTTTTCCTTGTGTTTATGTTACTTATAGCTTTCTTGGTTCGTCTGTAATTCATCTGTTTAGCTTCAAATGATTCAGAATTCCTTCAACTAATTTAGCTCTTGGTTCACAATTCTTATGTTCAGTTTATCGCTAATGGCATTTCTCTTTGTGTTCTCTACTTTCGGCTTGCTGTAGTTTAGTCTCAATCTATATTTTGTGCTTTCATTCAACAGACCCTGTAATTCTGTCTCACTTTCACTGAGGATAGCAATAATCAGCGAGCCGTATCATTCATATCATTTCACTCTGAATTTTAATCGGACTCTTGGATCTTTCTCATATTTCTGTCAATTCTCTTTCGATGTAATGGTTGAAAGGTAGGGATGAAAGACAGCACCACCTTCTTACGCCCTTTCTACTATTGTTCTTCTCACTCGGTTTTCCTGACACGTCCTCTCATTCGTACATTGCCTAACAAAAATAGTGAAGCACTTAAAAGTGACGGAGAAAAGGAAATGAAACTTTACTTGTCGGTAGTGTGATGGTATTTAGGTGTTCACAAAATCGAGTCAAATTTATAAAAAACTTGGCAGTATGAGCGCACTTGTCTCGATGATGTTGCGCACCCGCTGGCTTGCTTGCATGTACTGATTGGGAAAGGTGTCACAAGGCCATTATGTCCTCGCCTGTGGCAAGATGGATACATCTGTTCTAACAGGTCCTTGACGTTCTGGATACCGGTATTCCAACAGAGATGACGTCCGAGCTGGTCCCACAAGTGTGGGGCAGTTCCCGGAGTCCTGCTGACAACCGGAATATTTCAACATCACTCAGACATTTCATACAGGAACGTACCATGATTAGACGAGTATTGTCCTGTTGCAAAATGGCACCACGATATTCTCACATCAGAGGTAACACGGGAGGACGCAGGATGTCCGTGACTTACAGTTGTACCGTCGGAGTTCCGTCAACAATAACCAGCCGTGACCTCGAAGTCATCCCCGATGGCTCCCCACGCCATGACGGCAGGAGTAACACCACTGTGCATCTCCCTAACACTGGAAGATGGGAACCTCTCCTGATGTCTCCACCCTATTCGTCGACGATGATCATCCAGAGTAGTACAGAAAACAGTGCGACGCTATTCATCAGCAATCCATGCTGCTCGTTGACGGCACCACTCCAGAAGCACCCGTTTGTGTTGTGTTAACAGCAGTCTCCACATGTGGTCGACAGAGCTGGTCGACAGGATTCTTGATAACGAATGTGCCGCCCCACACGTTCCCATGTAGCCCAACGTCGGGTCACAGACACATCCGAATGCCCAACAAATCCGGGTGTTTCACAATTCGACCAGCTAGCCAAATGGAGACCTACAGTGAGGTCTCTTTCAGAAGTCTGTCAGGTAATGACAACATTGTCTCACGCGAATATGCGGTCCGTGTCCTTCACACTACCATTCAACATTTGACGCCGTTCACACCTCTTATATACCCTAGTAAGCCTGACAACAACAGTAAACTGTGACAACAATAATGCATTCTGGTGGCCGTTGTACCTGTCACGTAAGGTCGCAGTTTTAGTCATTTACATACCCCTCGATGGTGTGTATGTGAACAAAATTACATCTGACCACATCATCTGGGTGTTTCACCTTTTTTATCAGGCAGTTTGTGATACATCACGTATCTTTCCCTTTAGATTATAATTAATTAGTCAGAAACTCAAATATATTATACCATTTTACGTTGTCGAACGGTTCTCCTAAGGTCGACGACCACTAAGAACGTGCCTTGAGTTTTCTTAAAAGTGGCCCCCATTATCATGTGCAGCAGCGGAAATGCCTCTCTCGTGCCTTTACCTTTCGTGAAACCAAACTGATTTTCATCTGACAGATCCACAGTTTTCCTCCCATCCTTCTGCCTATTATACTTGTCAGCAACTTGGTCGCATGAACTGTTTAGCTGAATGTCCCCTAATTCTCGTATTTACTAGCTTTAGCTGTCACCGTGATTGCGTAGATGATATTCTATCGAATGTTCGATGGTATATATCCAGTGTCACAGATTTAACATCTAAGCAGACAGACGGGTAATACTTTTTGTTATTAAATGCTGATAACGAATTCAGTAAGGTGGATACCAATAAAAAAGTCAACGACGAAAGTATTTTGTCTCTCGAATAAAGTGTCTTGTAAAATTTGGCTTCCGCTGACCATATTTACACTGTGTAACAGCGCGGAGGGAAAGGAGCACAGGTAGTGTCACCCTTCGGCCGTGCGGTGAAAGACTAAAAAGCCGAAACGCAAACGGTATCCCCGTGTGATCACCTCAAAAATCCTAAGTGGTTGACCGAGAGTGTAGGGTATAATATATTCAATAGTCAAGTCAGAATAATCTTGAGGGTACACAGAAGCTTGTAGAAGACTTTAGAAGAAGTACCCTGACTAGTGTCCTGCTAACAGTGTATCAGTGGAACCCCTATGAATCCCATAAAATGACAGTGGAGGAAAAAGAAGTGCAAATCACATGTACGCTGGAGACACATCTGGAGCATTTTCAAGACCTGTCAGAGAGTAATGAAGTTCATTGTTGTGCAAAGTACATCATAATGTGCCCCTCCGCGTGAGCAATAGGAATTTTTTGCTCAAGCCTTCACCAATATGGCTGTAAAGAGTTAACAATGTATAAGAAATAATTTCCAATATTTTTCTTGTCGTTCTAAGGTAACTATAGTCAAGTCAGAATAATCTTGAGGGTACACAGAAGCTTGTAGAAGACTTTAGAAGAAGTACCCTGACTAGTGTCCTGCTAACAGTGTATCAGTGGAACCCCTATGAATCCCATAAAATGACAGTGGAGGAAAAAGAAGTGCAAATCACATGTACGCTGGAGACACATCTGGAGCATTTTCAAGACCTGTCAGAGAGTAATGAAGTTCATTGTTGTGCAAAGTACATCATAATGTGCCCCTCCGCGTGAGCAATAGGAATTTTTTGCTCAAGCCTTCACCAATATGGCTGTAAAGAGTTAACAATGTATAAGAAATAATTTCCAATATTTTTCTTGTCGTTCTAAGGTAACTATTTATCTAAGGCAAATACGTTACATTTGTATGTAATCACGTAGCAAATTCTACAACGCAATTCAAGTTGCCCTCAAACGAGCTCATTTCTGACTGTTTTAAATTACGTGATGGTAACGCATATAAACCACGTCGTATTTGAAAACATGAAGAATAAGAATTCGAAAGCTATACATAATTCCCTTTTTACTATGCCCCCAGTAGTTTTACACAGTGCAGACAATTCAAGACTTATGCTACAACGAGGTAGATTAGTCTTTAATGGCAGCAGAGTTATCTGAACCTGCAGGGTTTAGTGTCATTGAAGTTGTTCTCCAGAATAAATGCGGGGAAGCTCCATTTTATATGTGAAATCTACGACAGCGAAACATCAAGAGGACTGCGGCCAAGGTACTGCCTTCAACAACGTAGGTCTGATAGTTAAGGAAAGCTTTAATAAAACAACGAAATTCCATGAAGTTGAGATTTTAAAGAACGAATGTAATTCCAGTAGAGAAAACGGCTATACGATTCCAGATTCCTGGCTTCCTGCAATCAAGGATGGAAATAGGCACCCAGGTGTGTCATTATGGAACGTAAACAACGACCATGAAGCCACCTCTTTGGCACAACAACATGATTTTGATAAAAATTCCCCCAGTCTTGCTTTGCTACACTATTTATCCAATGGTGCTAGGCCGCCAATAGTAGGGAAGAATTTCATCAAGTACCACCACTTCAGAATAAGCCCCGGAGGACTCCATTAAACAAGTGGACGCGTCACTGATTTTTCACTGTCTTCAGAAGATCTTGAAGAAGACCCTGAAGAAGATTACAGCTGAGGGGTGATAATGTCGAACGTATCGAAAGGACGAACACCGTAGGCCTATCAACATACAAGATTTTTTCTTAAATTCTTTAATGTTCTTTCTGTCGAATAGCACAACTTGTGAAAAGACCATCAGTGTTGTTGAGAACGACTTTAAGTATTGGTCCTAAAATATTATCACAAAGCATATATGCAGTGGCTTGTGTCATAGACTAATTATGTAACAGACCTACAGACCAGGTGCACGCAGCAGACGTCGTTAACACTCGCTTCACTGTACAGCTACTAACGATGTACTTGGCTCGTGTCTCGAACATTTATGTGTGTTGCCATTTAACGCCCTTGAGGGAAGCGCGGCTCAGATGCCACGTGGCAGTCTAGCGTCGCAGGTAGTTTGCGATGCGGTTGTGCTGCAGCTAGTCACATTTGGGACAATCATTGTGAGCCGAAATGGATTAGCGCTAACTGGCGTCGCTGCAGAGCCGTCTTAAATGCACCCGTATTGTCAAGCACCCTCTCTGATAGCAAGCAGTTCATCTCGAGCGTACACTCGACATTCAAACCTGAACTGGAATTCCGGATTATAACACCCGGGAATTTCAAACCTGGAGCTGTTCAGTGTGGTGACATATTTTTCTTTAAAAATACAGGGAAACCATAGGCAGTATCAAAACCAATATAACGAGTAAATTTCATTTCCAGTACAGGAAAAGATCAATAACAAAAGTCACATGAGTTTTAATCCCTCTTAAACTACCGTATACTATACGGAGAAAGGTATATTATTCTCATTATTACACACCATTGCCCTAGCTTCATGTCAGTTCAATATGCACATTTCTGAGGGATGCGACGTTAGAAAGACCGAGCACACAATGCAGGTTTTATGATGGTATTCTCGTATGGACAAAGTAATTGCAAAGAATCTTATTACGTTATAGGAAACTAGCAGCACAACGCTTGCAACCGCTATACGCCTACAGGAAACTTCGACATTTTCCGAAATTATCCCTTTGCCGCTTCCTATCCGATCAGAATTTTTCCATAAATATATTATGATATCCGGCCTTTCAGATCATAGTCCTACTGTGAATTTTCGGTATATTGCCATATGGAATATCTTCAGGTTAAACGCAGCTGTGAACAGATGCTGAGAGTTATATGCCAGTTAGCAATCATCTTTTGTAAGTAGGCTGTTTAGGTTCTTATATTGGTAACGCCACCGCCACCTAGCGCTCTGTATGACAATCACTGGTTGTGCTGTGTGCAGTCTGTGACTGGATGGCATTATTGGAATTTGCTATTGTAGTGTTTGGCAGTTGGCTGTTAACAGCGCGTAGCGTTGTGCAGTTGGAGGTGAGCCGCCAGCAGTGGTGTATGTGGGGTGTGAGATGACGGAGTTTTGAGAGCGGATGATCTGGACAGAGAGAGTAAATTTGTAATATTGGATACCATGGACTGATATAGATATTATGACTTTTGAACACTATTAAGGTAAATACATTGTTTGTTCTCTACTAAAATCTTTCATTTGCTAACCATGCCTATCAGTAGTTAGTGCCTTCAGTAGTTTGAATCCTTTCTTTAGCTGGCAGTATTGGCGCTCGCTGTATTACAGTAGTTTGAGTAACGAAGATTTTTGTGTGGTAAGTGATTTGTGAAAGGTATAGCTTATTGTTAGTCAGGGTCATTCTTTTGTAGGGATTATTAAAAGTCAGATTGCGTTGCGCTAAAAATATTGTGTGTGAGTTTAGTGTTGATCAGAATAGGGAAAGAGCGAAATGTCTGAGTACGTTCAGTTCTGTTCAGCTGTTTGAAAATCAAATAATGTAAGAGGTTTATCAGCACAGTAATTCATTAATTTTTCTAAGGGGACGTTTCACTTTCTATGTCATTCTATTTTCATACTCAAATGAAACGACTTACAATTTTATTCTGAAGTACTTCTCATGATAAAATCTAAAAAATTCTGTGTGAAACACGACGAAAATTCTGAGTGTGGTTCCTATGCTTATCGAACATCTGTTGAAGCCCAGTCAGTGTGCGATCCATTTTGGTGCAGATGCCATAAATATTGGAAAGTTCTTTTTGACAGTTGTCCATTTTGTGATCTAAAAATTCCGTTTGTCTAGGAGAGTAGGTGCCATTTTGATAGTGAGTGACTAAGAACTGTACATTTTAACTACCAACTCCGCTTTGTATTCTGAATCTCGCTGTCGTGCGTATTATTATCAGTTACAGAGTATTATTCGTTGCGTTACCTTCCATATGAATGTTCTACAATTGATCTGTCACCATCAGAATTTCAGTTTTTTTAAATTTTGGTTGTGTAACAAATTCAGGATTTAATTAGTTTTCTTGAACATAGATGTAATCGTTCTTCCTACAATCTGTAAATTCCTTGTAAATCTTGTCACCCAGTTACATTCAGGAATTAGTTCCATAATGAAGTCAATGGAAACATAAAGTGTACAAATATTTAAATACTCTAAAGTAGATATATTCTTTGATAACATCAATTATAAGCCATGAGGAAAGTCAAAAATTTATATTTGTGTTCTTTGTTAGTGCCATAAGAGGAATATTTTCGAGGAATAAAGTAACAGAATAGCGAGTCACTCAGATGTAGGAATGTTGGGCAAACTAAGATTTACATGGGATTCCTGTATTAAAAACGTTTTAAGAGGAACTTATAACTCATAAAACAAAACGTAAGTACTTGGTTGTTATTCCATACACATCAGAGATTACTGAGATAAAATTACGTATAATATTAGCAAAACTGGATACATTACTAAGAGAATTCTACAATGTATATCACCATACACTAGAATTTAGCTTAACAATATTTTAAAAGTATATGTAATCTTGCAATGTCCCAACACTGTAAGAAAATCCATTGAATCATTTATTTTTACTATTATTTGTATTATTTTACTTTGTCTTCATTTTGTTAGTAGAAAACATCTTTATCATGCCTTTTACTTTCGTGAAATAAAGGTAAGTGGTTCCTCTGTTAAACAATTTTCTAATTTTTTTCTTCAGTTCCCTCTGTATTTAAGTGTTTTAACAATTTATAACACATTTAATACCACATCTTTAATTTATATATATATATATATATATATATATATATATATATATATATATATATTTCATGTGCCATATAGCATAATCAACCATTTTAAAGAACTGAAATATTTCATGTTCTTTCACTACTGCTTAAAATATGCACTTAACCTCATTTTCAAATTGTTTTTCTTTGTTTTACTTTCGAATATTTTCTGTTTATAGTTCTGACTTTGCCAAAATACTTCTGTTTTCCTCTTTTATTTCTGTCCATTCCAACTATTGCTGCCAATTCTTAGTGATAGGTAAATTTCTACATAAAATATCATATGCAGAACAGAAACTGTAGGAAGGTTAATCAAATGAGTTTTTTATATATTGTAAAAAGGCAGCCTGTAAGGCAACTAAAGTGTGTTACCCAAGCACTAACTAACATTTTTGTGTGTCTACTATCTCCATAATTTCACAGTACTTCCTATTCCACATTATTTTGAAATATTTTTTAGGCAGCTGCATCAATTTTGTTAAGTTTATGATAATACTGCACACATAACAGACAATGTCATTATTTTACGATTTATAGTGTATTAAAATTATACAGGTGCTTACCTTTGCATATATGCAAATGGAGCTTTATCCTCACCTTTCACAGCATATAATCTTATCAACACTGAACTATCTACTATGAATCACTGTCCCCCTTTACAATTCGACTCCCTCATCTACTGTTCAAACTCTGTGGAAGCTTTCTTTCACGTCTTGTGGCTACATTTTTGTATCACAGCAGAGAGATAGTTTATGAACACACTATAAGTTATTACCACACAAACAATGTGGAAGTTTACTTGTGTAGCTTGTTAACCTATAGTTGCCCCTCACTGCACAGAAATAGCTCGTTTGTTTTCGAAGATGAAATTTCTCTCTGCGGTGGATAACATAGGACTTTCCTTTAAATTAATATAGGGTTGTGTTTGCGTAGCTCTATCAGTAAGGGTATTGTCGGCAAAGATCAATGGTCATGTTTGGGGTAAACTACTGGCAAACAGTTTTTATTGGCGGAAAACTTCATAACTAGTACACGTCACTGCAGAGTGAAATACTTACTCATTGTACATCAGAGTTCATTGTTCTCATTGAGAGGAAACTAATCCGAATTCATCGATTTTATATGAAAATCAATAACCGTAATGTGTTGAATTTATTTCTCGTTTCACATTTCCTCTACTGTTTTCATGAAGGTTATGAAAAGGTGTGTATTCTCCCGAATCCTCGTCCTGCCATCCTGATTTAGCTTTTATTTCTTTTCCCTAATTCGAATAAGGTAAGGTCCGTTGGAAAAGGACACACTTTAATCCTTCCCCACCCTTCTGCAATCAGCTACCGTGCTCAATCTCTTGAGTCGCCAGGGCAACAACCAACCCTACTCTTCCTGCGTTTCTTTCTTCTGTCTTCAAAATATCTTTATATTCCAGAAACACAGATTACCAGAATTTACAATTTCTCCTGTTTTTACTAGTTCCTTAATAAAACAGATAATTTTAGATAGGTGACACAAAACATTCAGTTACCTCTCTTCTACTTCGATGTGTTTTACAAACTGGAGGAATGAATTGCTTTCAAGCGTTGCTTTTGATATTCGAAGTACTCCAAGGACATTCGTTCAAAAGTTGCCTCCTAAGAAGGATAAGCTGGCTACCTGTGATGAATTAGAATTTACAGTGAACTGACATATCATAGACTGGCCATGTGTAACTTTTTGTAGAGGATAGTACGGCGGATTCAATGGCGATCAATTAAGCAGTGATACCAGACACTGCAGTATATCAGTGATCTCAAATTTCGTACTTGCTGAATCTATCAGTCACCCCGGCTAATAAGTGGAGACGCAACATAAACAACATGTTAGACAAGAGATATCTCCCGCTGAAGATCTGACAGTCTCAACTTACAGGGAATATGTGTCTTACACCATAGTACGCCAAGTGATCATCAACGAAGAAGTGCTGTGAGCCGTGGCTGGCTCATGTTACGCGTTGGATTGAACCATGATTGCTATTCTGAGTTTAGTCTCCCGCGGTTATGGCGACTATACTGTTATCCTATCTCTCTCTGCGAGTGTCAGCAGCGGCGTGTATCGATACTCGCATCTTGTACTATCTTTGGCCTGGCGCTGAGAGTTTCTGGCTGTGATGCTTGCGAGCAGTTGGTCGGTTGGCGTGGAGCAGCGAGGAAATATCCGCGGCGCGTAGTTTGGCCGAGACCGCTGGCGGTACCCACACGCGGTCGGAGTGTGTGGTGCAGTACCCACTTCTACGAGGTCCGTGGCTCACTGATGCTGGAGACGAACGCTGAGTTTTGACTTAATCTACCAGCAGGTCACGACTGTTCACATTGTGTCGTTTGGATTTCGTTGTCGACTGTTGGGACATTCCCGCGAGCAACAACGTGTTGTTTCAAGTTCGCAAATTTTAGCCACCCTGGAATTTTCTGCCTTATGGCCGCTAGCGTTCCAGTTACCTGCCCTGGCTGTTGACGTAAATTCAGCCAGTGTATTTTCCTCATCGTGTTGTCGCTGTCCAGCACGGCGTGTAGTTTGACAGCTCAATGTATAATTGGTTGTGGGTGCCAATACCTTCTACGTTGTTCCATTGAACTCCCTGTTATATGCTGGTCGGGTGCAGAGGAAGTTATCTTATTGGTGGACCTGTTGACTGTCTGTTGGTTGGGTTGTCGGATCGAGAATGGTTGGGCCGACTGTCTGTCTCACCTAAGTGAGCGTTAGTGTTTGAATTCCAGGCCGACCCTCGGAAACTTCTGAGCGTCGTTGGGTGTACTGCCTTTTCTTATTTGTTCTTGTTGTTTCTATTTGTATGGCTTCTAGCCGATTTTTAAATTGAGGTTGTTTTGCCCTTAAGGCATAAGATTGTTTAGGCCTTCAGCCTAATTAAAGAAGTGTTTTAAGATAAGGCCTTTTGGCCTTTTGAAAATTAATTTTGGTTTGAGTCTTAAGTGATGGGCCGGCAGGCGATTTTTAAATTGAAGCTTTTTTTGCTCTTAAGGTGTCAGATTGCTTGGGCCTTCAGCCAAATTGAAAGAACTTATTTAAGACAAGGCCTTCTGCTTTTATAATTTCTGATTTTTCTTGGCTCTTGTAATGTTTGGTCAAATAAATAAAGTTGTATGTTCGAGTGTAACTGACTGCACATTATTTTGGCCCCTTTCCACAATTTAAACTAACTGTCCTGTCCTGCGGGTTTAGTAGGGCGTCTCAGTCTATATCATAACTTAGAAATTTCCTTTAGTTCTAAAATTCTACTTTTCTAGGCATTTTCCACTAAAACAAGGAATCGTTCTTCCAGTGGGAATGTAAAGGCCTGGCTATAATCTACTGTCATAAAACAGATATATAGCTGATCGATGTGTACTTTGTTACATTGGGCAAGCAGGGTTTGGGGTTTATTCAGCTCTTTTAAGGTCAAATGAGGAGCTAATTGATTGAGAATAAGCGGTTCGACGACGGAAACTGACAAGGGCCCGCAGAGCGTTGTGGTGATCATATTCCCCTCCATACCCCATCCATTGCGAGGAGAGTGAACAGTATATCGTGAGATGTGTCTTTCCAGCGCAAGTGTTCCTTACGAGCGTCATGATAATATGTTCGATATAAGCCCTTTCTCTGTCAATGAACTCAGTCAATGAATACATTCCATGCGTGAAGCACGTTTCTGCTAGGTCTGCAAAAACATCCCTCTTCTGACGGTATCATCTGCTCGCTATGCCAAAACATTTCCAGTACGCAATTTCTCTAATTGCAGAAACAGATGAAGCTCAGAGAGAAAAATTTGTTGAACAGGGTGAATGTTCCAACAGTTTGTACTTGGTTTTCTTATTCCCAAAACACCTATGACGGCGAATGAAATACCGTTTCTTTTACTTTCCCCTCATTTTTATTATGTGGCGTAGTGTAATCCAGTAACTGTTTTCGACTTTCGAGGAATTCATTAAGAACAATCCCGTTACAGTCCGCTATACATGGACCAAGTGTTTTCCAGCGAATGAAGACCTCATCGTATAACTGACAGTCAAATGAAAACCCAACACTCACCTCAACAGAATGGTTCAGTTCAAAAGTAATCATCACACTTATTACGACATTTATCCCAGCGGGAGGCGAGATAGTCAACTGCTCTTTCGTAGCACGCTGCAGGCCACTGAAGGATCCACAGCCGCAACCTCCCTTCCACTTACACGTCCGACGGAAACCGACGGCCACGCATGTCTTTCTTCAGATCGCCAAAGATGCGACAATCAACGGTGAAAGTTCCGAGTTATACGGAGAATATTGCAGTGTTCCCCAACCAAATCGCAGTAGCGTAGCTTTCGTGGGACTAACAGTGTGGGGGCGGGCACTCTCCCGCAACAGGATGATTTCGTCTGACAGCGAATTGGTAGGAAAACCCTGCAGCATCCTCCGTACAGCCTGGATCTTTCGTCACGTGATTTTCACGCCTTAGAACACCTGAAGAAAGACATTGCGCTGACGTCTTTTTCAGTTGGACGAGGAAGTTAGGGTGCGGTTGGCGATTGTGGATCCGTCAGTTGCGAACCGCGCTCTACGAAACAGGAATTGATCATCTCGTCTACCAGTGGGATAAATGTCTTAACGCTCTGATGACTACTTTTTAATGGAACCATTCCATGGTCCTGTTGTGCTGGATGGTCAGGTTTCTTTTGACTGCTCCTTATAATTGTGGTGCAAGGACATCAGCATCCAAGCTTTGCTTTTATTGCTCTTTCGTCTTCATAACAATTGGGCACATAAAATCCTTTGAATGTCTTTCAAATTCTTCAGGCATTGACGAAAAATTCGTTTCCCCACTTGAGTTTGGTCAACATTCAATAAATCCAGGACAAATTTTCTCATTGGTAATACATCGTGCCTATTGTGTTAAGTATTTATTTTTTATTATCAATGTTTTTATCTACAACTGTAATGTTGAGACTGATCTCACGTCAATCATCTTAATCATCTTCAAGGTTCAAAATGGCTTAACTGGTGAGGTCATCAGTCCGCTAGAACTTGGAACTACTTAAATTTAACTAACCTAAGGACATCACACACATCCATGCCCGAGGCAGGATTCGAAACTGCGACCGTATCGGTCACGCAGTTCCAGACTGTAGCGCCTATAGACGCTCGGCCACTCCGGCCGGCCATCTTCAAGGGAAGGGCCGTTTTGGACTTCCTCCAGGCGTTGTTAACCTTTAGAAATAAAGTAGATGAAACCTTATAAATATTCATTATACGTAGACAGATTTTCGTTGTTCATAGACCGTTCAAAATCAAGATTATTCTGACTGAACAGTGTGCCAGTTTCTCGTTTTAAAAGAAGGTGCGTGATGATAGTACTGAATTTCGCTAAGAGAGCGGCGTGGACGAGGAAGTTTGAATGTGGTTGTGGAGTCGTCAGTTGCCGACCGCGTTCTACGAAACAAGAATTGATTGTGTTGTCTTATACCGAACACCCAACTCAAGACACGCCTGTGGCAGGTAGAAGCTGAGCGGCCACGTGGTCATGGCAGAAATACCCGTTACGGTAAGTCGCTTTGTGCTGCGTAAATATTTCTTCAAAGGAGGTGTGAAGAAACGAGATGCAGCAGTAGAAGAGCGCAACGAGTGGTACAGGATGAGACTCAAAACGAAGTTGTAGCTTTAAAACTAACAACATAAATCAGGAAAATATTTGGGGTGTGGCCTCATCTATTTATACACCTGCGGAAGCATCTTACACGAAAAGAGTAACTTACAAGCATGTAAACACAAACAAAACACACAAAATACAAGATTACTTTCAAATACCGTATAAAAAATGTTCCAATTAATAAGTAGGAAACTGCTTGTTTTATTGAGCAGCATAGTCCCTCAAAAAAACGGAAAAACTTTTGAAACTGCCGAAAAGCGTAAATCGAAAAATGTTCCGTTCACCGGCTGCTGTATTTCTCCCACCGGGTGGAGAAACGCTGTTGAATTTTTCGAGCTACCTGTTAATGAAGTAGAGGGACTTGACGGAAGTTGACTTTGCTCTCAGAGCGGAGCTTAAGAGGCGCTTATCTCGGTAATCGACCCGAAGTTTGAGAGAGACGCCCCAGACTAGGACCGAGGGCGTGTTCAAAATCCAGCAGTAATATTCGCGCTCACGCACCGAGTTCTACTTCGAGCGGACATGAACTTTGTATTAAGTCTATTTCTCCCAAAGATGATGGCATTGTAGAGCACGAGAGCTCTCTCTACATTGCTCTTGACTGTCATACTGAAGAGTTCAGGTGAACTTTACAAATTAGTTTATTTTAATTGTCAAAAATATTCTCCATCCCTGGCGAGACACACAAAGCATATTGTACCGTGATGCTTCGTATGCTTTGTTCTTATCGTAATAATGACATTTTCCCTTACCGTTACTCAACATTGTCAAAATGAGCATATGACGTCAGAAAACAGTAACAGAGCATACAGAAATCAAAGTTCTTTGCAAACAAACTGCTAACGACGCATCGAGAAAAACTATCCAGTTTCTGAGATGGAATTCACCTGCTCTATGAAAAGTATCTGCCTGGTGTATTACACGTGAGAAGTTGAAATTGCGTGCCAGACCAATCCTGGGTTGTAAATAAGAGCAGTTAGAAGACCCTAAGTTACAAATTATACAGCATGTTATGGATATACTACATCCGTCATCAGGCATCATTCTTCTCACTATTCTTTACGAACTATTACGGACAAAGTTTCTCAACGTTCTCTTATGTCCTGGATCCGCTGAAGACATCCGTCCAACACATTAAAAGCCACCAAACTCTAACGAAGTTCTGACAAAAATTATAATCTTTTACATATAAAAAAATATAATACGAAAGAAATATGTTTCTGAGCTCTTAGTAATTTGAAGACTCCACGTTAAACTGTGAACAGTAGGCTTTTTCCTCATACTTGCTCTAGATGAACGTTTGAAACTACAGCAAAAACAACTTACAGGGATAGGAAATCATTCTCTACATTCACAAGTGTATGAATTATGTTGTCTGCTATAATAGGCCAGCAGACGGCCAATACTGTTGAAGGAGAATGATAAGCGAAATACTTCATTTTGAACTCGCTTGTTTGATAACTTTCATCCAGTGTCTCTCGTACATACAATTTTTATGACTTCATGATAGAGCTTGATGAAACTAACGTCATCATTGCTTGCTTTCTTCACATTGGCAGATTTTTTTTTATTTTCAGAGGTAGCAACAGCCTACAGGTCCTGAACCGGAGAGGTCACTGTGCACTGCGGCGACAGAAGTCACGTGATGCACAGGAACAGATATGGTAGGATCGCGCAGTGCATTTGAGGAGCTGTCACTTGTACTCCGGTGATTCACGTGAAAAGGTTTCCGACTTGATTATAGCCGCACGGCGGGAATTACCAGACTTTGAACGCGGAATAATAGTTAAAGCTAGACTCGTGGGACAATAAATTTCGGAAATCGTTGGGGAACTCAATATGCTGAGATCGACAGTGTCAAGAGCGTGCCGAGAATACCAAATTTCAGGCATTACCTTTCACCATGGACAACGCAGTGGCTAACGACCTTCACTTAACGACCGAGAGCAGCGGTGTTTCTGTAGATTTGTGAATGCTAAGAGGAAAGCCACATTGCGTGAAGTAACAGCAGAAATCAATGTAGGACGTACGACGGACGTATCCGTTAGGACAGTGCGATGAAATCTGGCGTTAATGGGCCATGCCAGCGGGCGACCGATGCTAGTGCCTCTACTAACAACACGACATCCCCCTCTCCTGGGCTCATGGCCGCATCTGTTGGATCCTAGATGCCTGAAAACTGTGGCCTGATAAGATAAGTCCAGATTTAAGTTGGTGAGAGTTGATGGTAGGTTTCGAGTGTGACGCAGGCCCCACGAAGCCTTGGACACAAGCACTGTCCAAGCTGGTGGTGTCCCCATAATGGCGTGGGCTCTGTTTACATGGAATATTACCACTCTCGTAGTAGCAGCAGTGTGGAAGGAAGGAATGAGATATTAGCAGCAAGAGAGATCAAAAGGGAGACAGTGACACTAGAGGAGACTGTACTAGTAGGACGGAGCGCAGGTGACTATGTCTACAACACAGGAGACAGTGACAGACACATAGATATGATGACAGTGGGTTGGAGTGAATGAATGAGTGAGAAAGCGCAACTGGGAGTGGATGGGTATAAGCGACTTACAGCGATGGGCTAGTGGGTGTGAGTGAGTTAAAGGTTTGGGAGCTTTTGGGAGTTTAAGGTGAGCTGCATGTTAAAAAAGCTCTACTATATCTCTATGCCAAAATTTCAGTAGAAATTTTTAAAGAAGATGAGTAAGGTAGAATGAGCCAGCTGCTACCCCACTGTTCAGTCAGTCTTTTAAATAAATAGGACCATATTCTCATTTTTGTGCCCCGGTAGGTGCATTTTCTGCGCTAGTAATTATTCGAGCTTCATAACACAACCTTTGCATTCATTTCAGTACATAAATTGTAAAGATTCATGTCTTCAGCCATTAATTTTTCTTATCTAACGAGAGCTCATGTTTCACAGATTTTAACGACGAGAAGAGTGCAACACAGGAATTGGCAGGTGCCCAAACGGCAGACATCAGGATCTTGAATTGACATCTCTCTTCATCCATTGTCTTTTGCACTTTTTCGTTTCGTGTTTTATATAACCACCAAATTATTTTACAATCTCTGATAGCATCATATTTCACATGCTTCCCGTTATTCTTCCCCAGATTTGTGGTGATCCAAGAGGTACTTTCATACACTGATTTTCTGCAGACGTACGGGATGGGGAAGTTCTTTCAGAGTTCCATAAAAATTTCTATTACCAAAACGGCAAAGTTACTGAAGAACAATTACTTTGCAAGTGCTAATGAACTTTTCGCATCATTCGCACTTACGTGAGAGAAAAATTACAATATTGCATTCAGATTTCAATCTAAAAAAATCGGATTATTTTAAACTCTCAGTCACCCTTTACAGACTCGTAAACCCTTGTAAGTTTTCATGCATTTTATTTGCTACTGAATAGATCAAATGTGTCACATGTTCATTATGGTCTTGAACAAAATCGTAAATTGTGTGGCGGTGATTAGTTAGAAGTCGAGGAATCACAGTAGTCAGATGCAAGGTAGTGACATACAAACCTGTGCGAAGCACAAGTCTGGTCGAAAAGCTGTTCCAATGTAATCCAGGCGCAGTTTTACTCTCCGAAATAAGTGAACTGTTCTTCCGTAGATGATGATAATGATGATGTTTGGTTTCTGGGGCGCTCAACTGCGCGGTTATCAGCACCCGTTCAAAAACCCAACATTTTCTCAGGCCAATCTCACCGCTTTAATGAATGATGATGAAATGAGGAGGACATCTCGAGGCAGGTGAAAATCCCTGACCAAGCCGGGATACTTTCGCAGAGGTAGACAAGTAATCAGTGTGCGAGGCTCGGACGACCAAATCAGTTAAACTGATTGCTAATGCAGAAATAAACACGTCCTCCACATGGAAGGCTAAGACGAAAAACTTTTCGTTGTGGTTGAGGACCCAACTGGAAGTCGTGAGGAAATAGGGCCGAAATTAGTAAATGACTATAGGAATTTATGCTTCCCTTATCTTTTCTACATCGCTTAGCGTGAGTAACTGGATGATTGCTACAAAAAGTACACAGGTGTTTTCTTGGGTACGCGAGCTTGTGTTTCGATGTAATTAGCTCGTAGTCGGAGTGACATTAAAGACCAATTCGAATTCCTTCCTTTTTGAAAAGTTAATAATTGCTCATCTAAATTAAAGTAGACTTGTGAACTGATTATTATTATTACCACTCTGCTGTAGAGTCAAAACTGTTTGATACCTGAGGTTGGCAGCAATGTAAAACAGAGAATAGTCATTGTTCCGAATGGTGCCGATGTGTGGAGATTAGTACTTTGGGGTCTCCACGAAAATTTTCGCATGTCCACTAAAGAATAATACTTCCAAAAACAGATGTGGCCAAATTATTATATGAGCAGAATTTGTGAGCGCTCCTCAAACTATGGAAAATTATCCGTGAGTTCGATGATTTATTTCAAATTTTTCGATGTGGTTATCACTATGTAAATTGTGTAGCATCGAGAGAGAAATTTAAGCAGCTCGTTGTAGTTGTAGGGAAACAATGGTACGATTAAAATTACTTTGTATTTTAGAAGGTGCAATGGGGAATGCAAGCAATCGAGTAGGCGCAAATGTAGGCGAGTTGGGGAAAAAGTGCCTCAGAACCCACATTAAGACTTTTTTTACTGTTTAATGTACTCGGAGATAAGAACCTAGACAAATCCTGTAATGTTGTGGGCACCAGTGACGTCACATCCAGCAGCTAGTGTATAAGGAGTGTTCATTTTAACTGAAAACATTGAAATATCTCGGATACTGCACACCGGACTAAAAAAAAAGTAATGACTCAAGTTTATTTGTCTCAGAGTTGAACATCCTATTATAGCACTCTAGACCCGCCACCGCACCCCGTGCGTGGGTGGCGGGAGCTAACTACGTCTTAAATGGGAACCCCCGTTTTTTATTGCAAATCAAGATTCTGCAGCAGAATCTACATACTTTTTATCGAAGCGTTTTCTTCCTTTCACCACAGATGGCACTGCAGTCGGAGGACCAGAAATGGTTATACAATCGTAGATCACGACTTGCTATTCAGTGGCCCTAGAATATCCAGTGGCACGTGGGATCCGACCTCCGCATTGCGAGGGTAGGACGGGCCAGTAGACCCCATTGGGAACGTTGTATTCCTCCGACATACTGAGCAAAGGACTACTCGACGCGCCACCGTGGCCGTATAGCGAACTACGACTTATCATAACAGGCAGTACACTGCGACAGGAGCTCACGTATCGTGCAAACGTAGAACAGATGGTCGCTCTGAACATTACAATACTTATACAGTGTTTATTGCTTGCACACCAATCTATCATTTGGAAAACAGACGTGCAAGTGCACGATAAATGTGCAAACACAGAAGAATAAATTGAAACGATATTGATTTATGGGGAATGTAGGAGAAATGTTGAGGCTGTTGTTACCTTGCACGTCGAGCTTTTGCCAGGGAAAGCTCGCTCTCGTTCGTGCTTTTACGAGGTTGTGAATGCCTTTATGCCTGACGGCAGAGAACAGACTGGCAAAAGTAAACGAAGCAAACATGTTAGAGGAGAAGCTAATGAAATAAATGTATTAGCGGCAGTGCACTGCAAAACACGTATAAGCCCCCGGCAATTACAGTGCAAATCCGGTATGTCCGTGGTAGTATTGTCATAACACTGTATCGTTACAAGTGTCATCCACACCACGGGCTACTTCTCAAGAATTTGTTTTATGATTTTATTTACGCAATTAAAGATTTTGTAGAAAAAGTAGCTTATTTCCGAGAAATTTAATGTTGGCGTATAGAGTTAGCAGTCTGTCAATGTTGGGTGTGAAGTATGGTTTGGTAACATTGACGCTTCTACATCCACTGCTTACTGAATCAAGAAAGCTTCAGGGGCCAAGTTAAAAAAAAAAAAAATTGGAGAACTTCATGAAAACGCTTCCAAGCGTTACAAATTTCATTATTTAATCACCGAAAATTAAAGACCTATTGGAAGAATATCTCGTTCTACATATTGCTGTCAGGTAGCTCAGCAAAGGAGAAGTGCTAGAACTATTTATCAGTTAGAAATCTGGAATTATTTTATTCCGGAAACTTCCTTCTATTCTTACAACAAAGCGGTAAAGATCCAGGAGTACACTGAATCACGCAGATAGATTCCTACCAATTACAAAAATTTACGAAACTGTGCACTTTTTAACAAGTTCGTTTTCGTGTCTATTATCCACAACAAGCACAGAAATGTTCATCTTGTAAATTGAAAAAAATGCGTTTTTCTTGCTGCAATGTATTTCATTTATTCCAAACGCGTTTCGCCTTTTTACTTTGAGGCGTCTTCACTGTAATTTAGAACGTTACAGTTTTGATTTGATGCTGTATCTGTAGACGTGAACTGTTCTATAATCTTGCTGCCAAGACATCATCGTGAACTGATACGTCCATGCTCCTCAAATCAGTGTGAAGTAATTACCACCTTGGGACACGGACAGTTTCAAATCCGCCTACATCCTTCAATGTATGTGGGCTTTTTGGAAACCAAGTTCTAATCGGTCGCGAAATGGAAGCCACATTGAAAGTAAAAATTATTTTATTCGCAGTAGTCAGCTACACATTATGGCTACTTCTCTAGATAGTCGCCGCTCCTACCTACACATTTGTCGGAGCGTTGTACCAACATCCCAGTACCCTCGTCATAGAAGGCACAAGCCAGTGCTTTCCGCCAATTCTTTATGCTCGCCTACAGCTCATTGTCTACGCCAAAATGTTGTCTTCATAGCCAGTGGTCGAGATGAGCAGAAATGAAACTTAGGACAACTACGGGCTGTATTGTGTGTGATCACACAATTCCCATTGAAAACGCTGAGGGGGCGTCTTCATTGCCCCTGCGTAGTGCGGTCGAGTATTGTCTTGAAGAAGAACTGACAGTTATGTGGGTTACATAACTTCGGGCCAATGCCCTCTCCAGGCCCTCATACTTGGCGGGAGACAGTATTTTCTAGAGATCTTTAGGTGTTCACCGTGCGCTCAGAATTGAAAAGAGTGAAGTGCCGCGATCATCGGATTTTCACTGTGGTTTCCATTTTGTGACTTATTGGAACTTGCTTTCCGAATAACCTCGTACAATCAATCTACCATGATTCATGTGAGCCTAATGTTCGGATAAGGCATCAATTTTGAAGAATAGGCACCGAAAAATGTAGGCAAATATAATACTGATTTTTATATCACAAAATATGCAGCACTAATGTCGACTGGAAACAAAACTGTATAATTAGTTTGATTGACTTAGGTTAGTTTGCGTTGTTCTTAGTTGTGAAACTGAGATTTATTGAAATTGTAAGTATTTAATCAAGTAATATGGTCGACAGTCCTTTTAAGAACAACTCCTATGAAAATAACTGTGTTAGGCGAAACTGACAATTTATGAAACGAATGTGTGCGACAATGGCAGTTATAAGACTGAGAACACAACAGAAAAGACAAATTTTAGACAGTTTACTAGCATTACTCTGGACTGTTCAGAAATACTCAAAAATAAAACTGATTTACTGATTGCTTCATTTGACCCAGTAATGACGGAGAAACGTATCCTTACAATAGTGTTAACCCTTACCTTATTTTAGTTCAAAAATGGTTCAAATGGCACTGAGCACTATGGGACGTAACATCTGAGGTCATCAGTCCCCTAGAACGTAGAACTCCTTAAACCTAACTAACCTAAGGACATCACACACATCCATGCTTGAGGCAGGATTCGAACCTGCGACCGTAGCAGTCGCGCGGTTCCGGACTGAAGCGCCTAGAACCGCTCGGCCACCGCGGCCGGCCCTTATTTTAGTAACTATTTTTTTTAATAAGCAAAGTTCATTACCAGGAAATATAATAGTTAAGCACTGCCGGCCGCAGTGGCCGAGCGGTTGTAGGCACTGCAGTCTGGAACCGCGCGACCGCTACGGTCCGAATCTTGCCTCGGACATGGATGTGTGTGATGTCCTTAGGTTAGTTAGGTTTAACTACTTCTAAGTTCTAGGGGAGTGATGACCTCAGACGTTAAGTCACATAGTGCTCAGAGCCATTTGAACCATTTAACATACGTCACCATTAGTAGTAATTAGGTAAAGCATCGCCGTAGATACAATAGCCGAGATCAGTGTTATACATCAGTGAACAAATATATAAAATTAAATAACACTTTTGAATTATAATCCTGACTTCTTGTTAGTCTGAATAATTGCTTCTGTTAGTTAAGGATATTCCTTCTCAAAAACATATTGAATGTTCTTAATTTAAACAACTGAACTAACATCTTTACTTAACTATTAAACTTGAACTTTTCATTAGAGTAGTAAAATTGAAATTAATTTACTATCAGCAACTTCCGTTAATTTTATATAAGAGTTTCTTTATATTTTCAAGCAAACAACACTCGATTATTTTAATGATGCGTAAAGGATCATACTGCGGGTAATGATGACTCGAGAAAATCGTTAACAGAGCATAAAGATTAAATTTACATAAGCGCTGTGTATTGTTCGATAACCTGATTCTACAACTCTGGCCAGTCTTCTCCATTTCTAAGAACTCTAAATACCACAGGCTTACTGTGGGCTGCAGCGGATGTTGCTACGATGAAATAATTTTGAGACGAGAATTATTTAAGCAAAGGCTCTTCTTTCATTCATGGCCTTAGTTTAATATGTTTGGCCACACAGTACGATTCCTATCGTAATGATCTTGACACTGCTTCATGACAGAAAATTGTACTGTGACGCACACAACTTATACCCAACACATTCAAAGTTCGCAGGTGTAGCGTTTAGCACACCAATTATGTGCACGTACTTACTCGTGCTCTCGCCACCACTTCGCATACGAACTTGTACACCACAGACGCTAGTGCCACTCAGACTATTATCTGTGGAGGTGATGACACTGCAACTTATACAATGACAACATTTATAAAATTGTTTCCAATAGTTATGCATCAAGACAGATCTACGCCACTAAGATAAAAAGTCATTTCCTATGCGATGTTGTCACAGGGTCAGCAACGAATTTTGTACATGGAACGACGGCATATCCTACCTTGTGCAGCATCAGATGAGACTTACGAAAACTGTTTCAGATGTGTGTACGTTTTCAGGTTTTTTGTGGAAATAATTACATTTCATCAGACCCTTTTCCGTATAAACCCTCCCCGTTGCTGCTTGCCTGTCAAAGCCGAAACAGAAACTTCGATCATTCGTACTTTATAATGACAAGTAGCCTTCTCGGAGGGTAAAACTGTATTCACTTTCTTCAAACTGAAAATATAACACTTGACCTGTCGTGACCTCGAAATGCATCTTAAGGAAAACCAACTGCTGTCTGACAAAGGTGTCTATAAATACTACTCGAACTTAGATGCAATACACATTAAATTGACTAGACAGTTTAATCAGAATGACCTACGTCATGCCACCCACAAGAAAGTTTTCGTAACGAAACGTAGTTTTACACTTTCCTTAAGTAATTGCAGCCGTCTTTCTAGAGACGGATTAACAGACGAAAGTACATTGTATGATATGGTGTTGCATACTGTGGTGATTCGAAAGTGCACATGGTGTGGTGTACTTTGGGGTTCATGATGGACTGTGTCTTTCACTGCTCCGTGTAGAAGGAAATGAGGAGGAGTCAAATAAAGAGACCTGGCAAGCCACTGTACTGCAGCATTCCATCCTATCCAACGGTTGGGAGACTTTTCATTCAGTATTTGCGTTGCAACACGCGAAGAGTTAGCTGAGTAACCGTTGTGTTGGAACCAAATACTCTGTCGCTTATCTAGTTGTAGAAGAACAGATACGATGTTCGCAAGGAAGTGTCATAAGTATTTCCAGCTAACGTCCCTGGGATGAAGTAAGGTCCTCGAAAGGAATTTCCTGTGATTCCCCGCCACAGTCTTACGCTTCACGGTCGTTGTTGTTGTACTGTCTAAGCCAGTGTTGATTTTCACCTGCCCAGCTGTGCATGTTACGTAAATTTACATGACCGTGGTTCGTAAACGTTGTTTCGTTTGAGTGAACGTAGTGCCGCCTCGCAAGTGATGCAGAGCAAAGCACTACACGGGTTTCGGAATCATGTCCTCCGAGTGGCTGATACAGTGGTAGATGATGAGGGTGGAGTTTATGTCGATGCAAGATTTGAATGACTCCCCTCTGGATCATACCACATTCCTTGGCAATGCGTCTCGCGCCGCCATATCGAAGAAGAATGTTCAACTCCTTCCCACTGGCGTACGTCTCTGCACGGCAATAAATTTTGAAGCAGAAATATCATGCCGATAGAAGTTCTACGGCAAAGACAAGCAAACAGTCCAAAGGCCCGATACAACGACATAGCGTATCCGACGCCTAGCCGACTCCGTCCGACTCCGGCCGACTTGCCTTTCAGTTTTAGAATATTTCTTGGATTCTTCTGCAAGAGTTTCAACCTCAAAATTAACAATCATTATATCACTGTACTCGTCTTTTCAAGCTCTTTCGGATGACGTTAAAGAATGTATAACATTCTGCTTAAAAAATCATAATTACTTTAATATCTCGATCGATATATATTTCACAGCAGTGACAATAGTAAGTCGATATACGTACATATTACGACGATTTTAACGAACTGTAAAACTGAAGTCAAGTGCACAGCAGATAGCAGACACTAAACTATAAACCTGTGCGTATTTCAGACTGAATACTAATTGTAACTGTTTTAATTGTGTTATGCGATTGTTAGATGTACAAACATTAGAATGCTGTAAGCTGTCCACCACAGGCCGTGGCACAGGGAAGCTGGAAGGGTGCGGTCATCGAGAAAAGCTCTCCTGTTGTCTCGGTTCACATAACAGCCAACTACAGACCTAGTAATTCAAGCCGACTGGCCATCAAATTCCAGCTACCAAGGCGTCTAGTATCCAGACGACAACTGTTAAGCATCGTAAATTCATGAAACAGATAATTGTGCATTGATGTTTGAACTCAACTAACATTAAAAACGAAATACGTAAGATAAGATTAACTAAAGAAACCTTTTTAGTTGGTGAACCTGTCTTGGCTCAACTGGCAATTAGAAATTAAATACTTAGCTTTGATGAACAAAACTGTTAAGGATCAATAATCGTGATTAGTATACTCGACAATACCTAGTTAAGCACTGTGTTAAGCTCATTTAGTCTAACTAATAACTGAGTAAAGCCGTTTTCGAGAGCTTATGAAGTATTTGAGTATGGGAGTGGGTTCCTTAGGGACTGAGGTTACTGAGGTTAGTGAAGCAACACCCACTGCCTCCAGTCTGGGGGGCATGGAAATTACTCTTAATCGGCCTTAAGCCATTCATTTAACAAAAGTTTACTAAATATTATTTAATAGACAGTAATTAAAATAAATACAGAAGCTAAAATGCGTACTATTTTTTGTTGTTCTAATAATTAAATAACCTGGAATTCTCTGTCTGTTGTTCACTTTGTTTCGAGGTGTTCAATTGGTTCGTATGAGCATTGGTGCACGATTGTGTGTTGTCGGAGTATACCGAAAAAAAGAGATTTTAGCATATTATATACAAAGTGTGTAGCCAGTGTCCTTAATTTGTCTGTGAAAGAAAATAAACCCAATCAGATATTCACGTAATGTGGATGGATTTCATAAAATATGGCAAGGGTAGTCTTTTTCCACTAAGATACACCTCGACTTTAATAAACTGAGATTTTTGTATCAAGAATTAGTGTGCTACCGTAGGATAAGGCGCAGTGCTACAGTCAGTTCTATGAGTAATATCGATTGCATTCAAATCAGACTATGATCTCTAGAATCAATTGTTCTGTTGAAAGCCTTATGTAAAAAATAAAAAAAAATAAAAAAAATAAAAATAAAAAATATTAATGCAAATCATAGCTATAATCACATAACAGATAAGAATGAATGTTATAGCAAAAGACACAGAATATTAGAATGTACATTTTCTGGCAACTGTGATAAAGCCAGAACCGTACTTAAGGATAACAGTGTTGTTTCTCACAAGATATACTATTATCCACCACTTTGCACAGCTACCGCCCAGGTCCGCACACAGTCTCAGGTATACTTACGGTGTCCTCATCGAATGTGACGAAAAGAGTGTAAGAAAATCTTACCGCCTAATTTTACTGATGTTTACGCCAGGACAGAGTGTGAACAGAGCACTTATTTGGCGGAGCGGACACAAGAAAGAATGATGATAATAAGGGGGACCGGAATCTATACTGTCGTAAAATAATTCTCTGAGCTCTGATTATTTAACACCGCCCGACTCACCGCCTTGTTAATATAGGATGGCGTGAGGCGCTTTTACAATTTGTTAAAACTGATGTCTACGTGGAACATTCATAGTGTCAAAGAACATAAACGTATTCTCAGGGATTATATTTCGTGTTATCACATTCAAATATTGTTGAAGGATATCGCAGCGAACTGAAGAAAGTATATCCTGTTTTAAATGGAATAATCTTTGTTTTGCCGAGAAGCGACCAGTGTACTGTACTGAATGTTCTTAGTTTTTACTTTAATACGAAATAAATTAATGTGTTCACTTTCTGTTCTTTAATAATTATGATGTTAGCCTTTTAAAGAGTCCGTTGATGACGGAACGCAATGAAATTATTATGAAATTATCCCTACACAAGATGTCTGCCAAGAAAGTTCGATTGTTCTAGTTGTTTATCTAGAGTAATGAAAATCTAGAAAATAAGCCTTATTTTTATTTCTGCAAGAAGGTCACTATACACACGAAAGAAGAATGCACGATTAGCATAAATTACAATACATCGTTTAAAATTCTCAACTTACAGTACGAGATGGACGCTGTAATGTGTGTTATCTTCAATGCTAGAACAGAAAGTGTGGAATAACTCTTGTCTTTTTGGTTTCTTGCGCCGGGGAATAAGAGAACAACTACGTTACTA
This sequence comes from Schistocerca serialis cubense, assembly GCF_023864345.2. Classification (NCBI taxonomy): domain Eukaryota; kingdom Metazoa; phylum Arthropoda; class Insecta; order Orthoptera; family Acrididae; genus Schistocerca; species Schistocerca serialis. The sequence continues at coordinate 175,489,268 of NC_064642.1, forward strand.
CACACATTTTACACAGTTATATTATAAAGTCTGTCTGTAAATTATTATTTTGTTTCATTACAAATTGCTGTTATGACAAGTAATTGCACGCGCATTTTCAAAGTTTTTCAATTTTCATTTTACTTTATTTTGTGTCCGACTTGTCGCCGCACAATTTAATATTTTGTACCGCGTATAGGTACAAGGGCCCCCTGGTATGAATGAGTCGAAATCACCTGCGGCTTGCGAACAGTCATACCACCTGTATAATAGCACATGTTACTTCTCACACTTGTTTTTTATAGACACGTGTCACTTTTCGTCTTTTTTGTTTTTTACACGTAAGTGTATATATACAGTATATCACTTGACAATGGTTGGTAATTTACATATATTTCATTACAAATAACATTTTCCTTTTTACAAGGTTTCAACTATTTCTACTATTGGCATTGCTCTATCTTTCTTCCACACTGTACACGACGAGTGAGAACAGCTTGGTATGATTGAATAATCCCGGTAAACAATAGCTTTATTCCCCTATATAGCTTAAGGGCGGCGGGAAAAAGCCGGGTTAAAAAAACTCCGTCCGGTGTCCACACTCCTGCTATTATCAAGTATTGATTGTGAATGATGTTATCATTTGATTACCTTCCCATTGATCTGCAGATGATAATTTTTATAGTAAACATTTTTACACGATATTTACAAGTTAACATATTTAAATCATTTTTCGTTCATACAATACGAAAATATGCAATTGATGGTTATTTTTAATGAGTTTGCTCACTTTTCTAGTGCATCAACTTTCAATGTATGTCCACTTTACATATGTAACATAGTACTTAGAAAGATACATATGGCACATAACCTTTTTCATTCATGTCTCTCACAGTCAGTACTAGTTTTTATAACAAATTAATATAATGTTCATCGTCGGTTGGCTTTGTTGTTCGATTCCGCTGAAACGATGAGCAGACGATCACGGACTCTCCCCACGCCGTCGGTTGTTGAACGCTGGGCAGCTGCGCATCGTTGTCGGAGGAGCGTGTCCCGCCCACCGCGCGATGATCAGCTGTTGGACGGCTTTCTCACCACTCCGCCACAAGCTTGAAACATATCCACCGCGCATCAGCTGTCTTATCATGATGTTTTGGTTAGTTCACAATCACCCTTCAGCCGCATGTGTCACTGTCTTGTTTGTGTATGCACTTTGTTTTGAACCTCACTAACCCAGCACTTTGCAACACTTAGGATTCGGCTTCTACTATCTCACTGTTTACTAAAAGACACAACTCGTTGCTTTTCAACATCACCCATCACACACGCACTGCATTGGCACTTCCTAGAGCGTTCATACAGTCGTCGTGTTCCGTTAGGATTTTCTGTTGAAGGTTGGTCCACCTGTCATTTTAGGCTTTCAGATGTTCCCTGTTTTCATTGTTACTCACTGCCGTATGCGGACTCCGCAGTATGATAGTACATCTAACACTTTTATGCATGTGATATTACAACAGTTTTCTACACAGCATATAAATATTTTGTACGTGATACCTCACATTAATGCTTAGACATTTCCACACGCTACGGACTTTGGCCATAAATTTACATACTATTTACAGATTCACAGTCTTTTCTGTGTATCACCCTTATTCCTTCCTGTGGTTGCGCTCACCGCTTCTTGCACCTACACAGTTCGTGGATTTGTCTTTTGTTTGTTAAAAAGTTTCGACCTTTCACTGTCGCTACTTCAGCATCCAGATTGTTCGACACTTAAAATGCACTTTTCGCACACAGTTTGTACATTGTACGTGTGAAGAGTCCATTATAAGCACTTTCACTTTTACATTATGTAGCACACATTGTACATTCCTTACAATAAAAGTCTCCATATTTCGGTAGGATTCATGTAGGCAGTGTCCCCTCATGCAGAAAGTCTTACCAATTGGTCACCTGGACTATTCGCTTCAGCATATTAACCATAATAGTTGCTCTCAACACTGATTCAAAATCTACTGTTTATTTTGCTTTCTGATAACAGGATGCGAGCACATTACCCCCAAGTATCTAACGTGTGAAGGGCTTATACCTTCCACCGTGATAGTTTAATATCGATACTTACGTTTGCCAATTCTATCACTATGGTTATTCTAAAATTCTTTGATATTGGTCTACGATTCACAACAGTCACCTAGAGACCATGCAAATTGCCTACAGTTCCTTACTCACACTGTGATTTTATGAAATTTACACTAACTAAGTGCACTGACCTCATTAGTAATTCATTTTTGTTCACATGCTCTCTCATGTATTCACGCAGACATCCTGCTTTTATACACAGACACATAAATGTACATAAATACATATAGTTTTAGGCACATATTTAGAATACACACACACAAGAAAAATGCATGGATGAACATAAAATTAATCGAATAACCTTATACTACTGTAACTACTTTTGTTTCGTGGTCTTCATTTCAGGTCGGCTTCTAGCAGACATAACGAGTTTGTTAATGTCTCGGGCATCCAGCACTAACCGCATGCTTCCATCTGCTTTTGCGACTGCGAGCAGAGGGCTGCTATACGGCGACAATGAATGTTCTATTATTTGACATTCAAACATTTGTTGAATCTCTTTAGATACGGTCAAGACACATTTTCTGCTTTTCAAAATGCGAATTTTGCCGGTTCAAATGCACTGCCGAATAGCACTGAGGAACATGTTTCAGACACCAGTGCATTGTTTTTACAATTAATGCAACAAATGGGACAAAAGCTCCAAAAGTTAGACTCCACGCTCGAACAAACACGTGAAGGTTTAACTACTGAGTTACTTAAAATCGAATCGAAATGTCAAAAAGTCTGTAATGACGTAAAAACACAAATTTGTGAGCATTTCCAACCTATTTTTTCGCGTCATGAAAGCATTACAGAAGCAGCGAAAAAGAACTGCAAACTATTGTTCATGAAAATCACGACACCCTGCAAGCTAAAATTGACTCAGTTGCATCTACTGATTCAGTTACGCAACTTGCAAAAACTAAGGAAAACTTAAAGGACACAGTAGACACGATTTCAACACAAATGGACACTCTGAAACATGGTTCAGAAAAACACACTGAGGAAATAATTTCACTATCGGAGGAAGAAGCCGAACTTTCGGATCAGTTCACTATCTTATCTACAAAGGTAGATGATGATCTGAATAACACAAGACCCGTAGCCTTCACTGACACAGAAGAGTATGAACAAATTAGAAAATTCAAGCAAAACCAAAATCAAATCAATACACAGTACAAAAGAGAAATCCTGGAAGTACAAGATCAGTTGACGCAGGTAATACAAGAATTACATATTTCAGAAGACACTCACGCTCCAATACGGGAAGAGGGACATAGAAATACGGAACAGCCACAAAATAATTACACAGGGCACTTCGGAAATTACGAAAGAAATTGGCAAGGAACACCGTATTTTGAGATGGAACCGCCGAAACGAAGTAACAATGACCGATATGCGACTCGCCGACATGATGATTTTGACTATAAGCTGTTCAGTACTACACGTAAATTCCAAACATTTAAGAATTCTGGCAACGACATTCATCCACAAGCATGCCTCCATCAATACTCTCATTGTTTTCCTCCAAACTGGTCATTGGAGCAAAGGTTAGAATTTATGTGTGGCTACTTAGAGAATGAACCAGCTGTAAGAATGCGATCGGTCATTCACGATTGTCACAGTGAAGGAGAATTTTATCATGCCTTCCTCTCAGTATATTGGTCTCAAGCTACACAAGACTGAGTGAAACATAGCATCATAGTGAGGAAACATTTAGAACAATCTGAATTTTCCAGTCTTGTCAAATATTTCGAAGACATGTTACATAAGAATGAGTATCTTTCAAACCCATACAGCCCCTCAGAACTCATCTGCATTTGCTTAATCAAATTGCCTGAACATTTACGACATATTATTTTGGCGAGACGTTGCAAAGACGACATTGAAGCTTTTCAGGGACTGTTACAAGAGTTGGAAATTGACTCAGACAATCGCGGGACGCGAAAACAGGAAAACAGTCATTTCAGATCACATCCGTCACAATTCCGTGACGACAGAAATAATAACTGGACACGACAAGGCTATTCTTACAACGTAAATCGTGACCAAAGCAGACACCACCCGTATGACAACCGTTGGCAGAGTAGTAATAATTACAGGGAAAGATCATCTCTCCGTGGTAATGACTATCACAGAGACAATCAGAGAAACAGACAATATGGGAACTAAAATAACTATTATCAAGGGAGACAGAATAACTTCAGACGCAACAGTCCACCGTGCAGTTACGACTCCGGAAGAAATTCTCCACCACATGACCGACAAAAAAAAAAAAAAAAAAAAAAAAAACTATGTAAACTACCGACAAAACGATAGCCCTGAATTTCATCAGAACTGGCGAGATTCAAACAGGGCACGGCCTTCTCGTCAAGGTGAATTTGTAGAAGTTAGGTCTCCTAATCCTAATAACGATGCACACCAACAAAGAGACAGACAATGGATCGCACCGCAGGCAGCCACGTGCGCCGGCTGGCTCTGAGAAACATAACATAGACGCTAACGTTGAGAAAAATTGTAGCACTCCTTACCGACGTATACCACATAACATTTGCGTTGAAGTTGAAACTCTGCGTACTAGGAAGAGTAAAGGATTGCATCACATTTCACATGTAAAACCGTTTATTAAGAGATAATCTGCTTTTTAACATAGTCTTTGCTATAAAATTTTTCACTTCACGTTACTAGTACTCTTTGTCACACTTAGAAACTGTTAACATGCAACTATGTTCTAAAGTTAACTATCCAGTCAAGAATATAGGGAACTTATTTAGACAAGTAATTACAAATGCACTGTTATAGTGAACAGAGGACACAGTGTTACTGTGTGTGTACATTCTTGCTTGTTATTTGCACGAGTACGTAACGACTATAACGCTTACATATTTAGAACATATACTGCTAATAAGATTTTAATGCAACATTTTGGTTTACTTGAAAAGGCATTCTTTATTTGAAGAACTTTCTGTGAGATTAAAGATGACTTAGTATTTGGTTTCTTTGACAGCTACACGATTATATCACGACGCTACTAATGTGTGACACAACATACATTGTTGCTTTGCGGTGCATCTGTTTTATATCTGCACAGTATTTCTGTATTATTATGGAAAGTAAAACATGTTTTAGTAGTAACTTTTGTGGTATAGCTACAATGAGACAGCCTTTCCTGTAGCACAACAATACGTTACAGTACAGTACTTTCTTCATCATGGCAATAAGCATAATAACTACGATATCTATACGCAAAGCATTTCACGTTTGTTTATGATGAGGTGAGTACATTGACTTCAGCAGAACGTTGCTTACAGAGGACGATAACTACGACACTTCCACAGAATTATATTACAAGACGCACAATTTAGCGCGGCAGTAGACGTACTTGAGTGATTAATTTTGTACTTAAAACATTTTTTTTAAAGATTTTTTAATTACAAAGAAAGTTTTCCGTGATACATTTCATTTCATTGCTGTAATCTGTAACACCTGAGGGTATAATTACATTAATCCTCAGGGGGTACATGCTTACTTTGTGTACCATGTGTTTGGCAAGCTCAAGGAGCCCTAGCTAATATGGTACTTGCTTATACAACTTTGCACATCAGTACCATATTTCTCTAACACAGAATTACACAGCTATCTGATCATTTAACAGAGAGAGACAAACATTTTTTTTTACTGCATCAGTGACACATGTTTACGTAATTAAACAGTTGGATAACGTCACACTTATGAAATTGTATTTTATTTGTACTCTGTGAACTGTTCATATTTTTTCGGAACCATTGTGATGCTATGAGAGCTTTGAATGTCGTATTTGGTAAGGGATCATGATTTTTAAGTACGTTTGAGGTAGATGCCTTTATTGAAGGTCTTGAAATTAATGAAAGAAGCTGCGACGAATTTGAGATGTAATTGATCTGTTATGATATTAATACGATGACGATGTGTGTTATGGTGTTGAGGTATCTTTATGATCAATAAGATGATGCTACCATATACGAGGAAAGTAATTACGTGTTTATATGTATATGAATAATGAATAGAAGTTAGAGACTCTGGTTTGCGAAAAAGGATGTTGGAAACCAAGAATCGTACTTTAAGAGTTATGAAATGTGTGTATGTGTGTGAATGTATCACAATGCCGGCGAAAATATTTTGGACACTGTTATATTTATAGGATTTTGTTTCTACACATTTGTAACGCATATTCTCAATCTGTGAACTTTTTTGTATGAGACTGTCACTGCTGTCGTAAATATTTCGGTAAGAAAGTTAAGTGACCTTCACGTAATGTGTCGTGGGCGCCCAGCTGTGCCACCTGCCTGGAGAAAAAGCCATTAGGTGGAAAAAAGAGGCCATTTACCTCGCTATTGACATTCCATTCTAGAAAGCATCGCAAATACGACACGCTCATTACTTGGAAAGATACTTGCATCTGTACACCTGATTATGACAAGTGTCTTTCTACGAGAGTTGAGAGAATTTCTACTAACTTATGAAATGCCACATGACTACTGAATGATATTTTTATGCTTTGCTTTACATAGTTGCTTATTTCATTTGATACCTGGTTTCCAGCTGTGTTGCAGCATTGGTTTTATAAAATAAAATTAAATGCATTTGCTGATGTGAAAACTTTCTGTCAACAGATCAGTTAAATAATAATTTTATGATCCACATTCTTCGATAATGGAGCACTTGGAAAGGAAAGAACAATAAGAAGGGATTAACAACAGTAACTGCATATATAATTTTCTTTTCAACTACTTGGTAATTTTTTTGTTACAATAATTTGTTGTGGTGCACCACTTTAATGACATAGATACTAATATGTGAATACACATTTTCCTTATCTGCATTGTTGTCTTTAGTGTACTATTTTTTCTGCTTGAGGTATGTCATATTTAGGTATAAGTTATTGCATTTGCTGCTACTGTTTGCCAGGCATAGTGCTACTGAATTTCACTTTGTATTACTCTGTTAAGCCAGTTTTACTACTGATTTATTTTTCTTGTTGCTGCACATTGGCTCTTATTAGTTGTAATGTTGCATTTGCTTTGCTAATTTAGATGTACTGCTGTTTGCTTTGCCAATTTGCATTTTTTTGTCATTGGTGTTTGTGTTAATTTGTTTTGTGCTGCTGCATTGCCTCGTCCCTTAGTTTATGCATCTGAGCTCAGTAGTTTTTAAGTTAGCTTAAGAGGGGGTAGGCTACATAAGAGAATGAGTTGCGATGAATTGGAAAAAATGCATTGAGAAGTTATACGAAAAAAGTACAGAAAGCAGGTATAGATAGGACTTTTGGGAATAATGATGAACGAAGAGAGATCTCCAAGAAGTAAAGAAAGTTTTGTTTGCAAAAAGCTGCAGTGGAACAAACTCTATCCTTTCCTTTTGTGTTATTCCGCTAGGTGTTTGTGTACCCTTGTGTATTTGTGTTCTTCCTGTCTTTATATGTTTATCTGATAAGTTATGTTGTAGAATTTCTCTAATAATATGTTATTTTCTTTGTAACGATGTTTAGACATTATTTATTCTGTTCTGTTTTAATGCTCATGTGTGAAACTAATGTTTCGAAAACTGTTCTCATTATTTTATTTATTTACTTACGTCATAATTCCTATAACACTGATGTATATGTTATTTCGATTCTTTTGTAAAGCATGTATTACTACAAATGTTATCTGTATTGTTATGTTCTTTAATGATGTATTTTGTACCTTTGTTATTGTATTCTCATGTTATAAAATTGTAATGGACACCAGTTCATCAAATTAAGTAACTTGTAAACATTCGTTTCACTGCACACATTTCTGTTGGTCATAGTATATGCACAATATGTGAGAAGTTGGGACTGTTAGTGCTTGCACATGTGTTAATAATTCAGCAAGGGACTGGTTAAAGCATTGCTGGTTCTAAGGACATTTCAAAAAAAAATTTTGTGAGTGCATGGACTTGCTATATTGACCGCAAGACTCTTTGATGGTGATTGTGCACCTGCACAGTCGCAACAGATGGCTGCTGGCCATCTCTACAAGGACTGCAGTGGGTTTGCACCTCTGGTGGGCAACCAATACCATAATCTCTACCAGGACTACAGTGGGTCTGCTCTGTGTTGACCTACCTACCAATAATCTTCAACTTCGACTGACTCTGCGATGGATTTGCTCTGTTGTGGCCCATTACCTGTCTGCATGTCAAGAGTCAGCACTGTCTTTCCGTTGGAAGGACAACACTACTTCTTCAAGACTGCATGGAAATCCACTATTTCCGTGTGCATTTTCTTTTACAGCTCAGAATTTGAGAAAAAACACTGCAATTTTACTGTGATGAATGATCAGGACTGTCTTTATGGACTGTGAGAAAATTTTAGCTTTTGACCAACATTGTATCAATAAGTGTGTGCATTTGATATCTTTGTTAATGTAATTATGAAAAATACACTCCTGGAAATGGAAAAAAGAACACATTGACACCGGTGTGTCAGACCCACCATACTTGCTCCGGACACTGCGAGAGGGCTGTACAAGCAATGATCACACGCACGGCACAGCGGACACACCAGGAACCGTGGTGTTGGCCGTCGAATGGCGCTAGCTGCGCAGCATTTGTGCACCGCCGCCGTCAGTGTCAGCCAGTTTGCCGTGGCATACGGAGCTCCATCGCAGTCTTTAACACTGGTAGCATGCCGCGACGGCGTGGACGTGAACCGTGTGTGCAGTTGACGGACTTTGAGCGAGGGCGTATAGTGGGCATGCGGGAGGCCGGGTGGACGTACCGCCGAATTGCTCAACACGTGGGGCGTGAGGTCTCCACAGTACATCGATGTTGTCGCCAGTGGTCGGCGGAAGGTGCACGTGCCCGTCGACCTGGGACCGGACCGCAGCGACGCACGGATGCACGCCAAGACCGTAGGATCCTACGCAGTGCCGTAGGGGACCGCACCGCCACTTCCCAGCAAATTAGGGACACTGTTGCTCCTGGGGTATCGGCGAGGACCATTCGCAACCGTCTCCATGAAGCTGGGCTACGGTCCCGCACACCGTTAGGCCGTCTTCCGCTCACGCCCCAACATCGTGCAGCCCGCCTCCAGTGGTGTCGCGACAGGCGTGAATGGAGGGACGAATGGAGACGTGTCGTCTACAGCGATGAGAGTCGCTTCTGCCTTGGTGCCAATGATGGTCGTATGCGTGTTTGGCGCCGTGCAGGTGAGCGCCACAATCAGGACTGCATACGACCGAGGCACACAGGGCCAACACCCGGCATCATGGTGTGGGGAGCTATCTCCTACACTGGCCGTACACCACTGGTGATCGTCGAGGGGACACTGAATAGTGCACGGTACATCCAAACCGTCATCGAACCCATCCTTCTACCATTCCTAGACTGGCAAGGGAACTTGCTGTTCCAACAGGACAATGCACGTCCGCATGTATCCCGTGCCACCCAACGTGCTCTAGAAGGTGTAAGTCAACTACCCTGGCCAGCAAGATCTCCGGATCTGTCCCCCATTGAGCATGTTTGGGACTGGATGAAGCGTCGTCTCACGCGGTCTGCACGTCCAGCACGAACGCTGGTCCAACTGAGGCGTCAGGTGGAAATGGCATGGCAAGCCGTTCCACAGGACTACATCCAGCATCTCTACGATCGTCTCCATGGGAGAATAGCAGCCTGCATTGCTGCGAAAGGTGGATATACACTGTACTAGTGCCGACATTGTGCATGCTGTGTTGCCTGTGTCTATATGCCTGTGGTTCTGTCAGTGTGATCATGTGATGTATCTGACCCCAGGAATGTGTCAATAAAGTTTCCCCTTCCTGGGACAATGAATTCACGGTGTTCTTATTTCAATTTCCAGGAGTGTATTTTCAAATCTGTATTGGCCACTGCCCAAAACAATTTGTAAAATTTTTTGTGGGGAGCATGGGGGCTATGTAAGTAGGCTGTTTAGTTTTTTATGTTAGTAACGCCATGTAGCGCTCTATATGAAAATCACTGACTGTGCTGTGTGCAGTCTGAGGCTGGTCGGCATTGTTGCAATGTTTGCTATTGTAGTGTTGGGCAGCTGGATGTGAACAGCGCGTAATGTTGCGCAGTTGGAGGTGAGCCGCATGCAGTGGTGGATGTGGGGAGAGAGATGGCGGAGTTTTGAGAGCGGATGATCTGGACGTGTGTCCATCAGAGAGAGTAAATTTGTAATACTGGATATCATGAATTGATATATATATTACGGCTTTTGAACACTATTAAGGTAAATACATGTTTTGTTCTTTATCAAAATCTTTCATTTGCTAACTATGCCTGTCAGTAGTTAGTCCCTTCAGTAAGTAGAATCTTTTATTTAGCTGGCAGTAGTGGCGCTCGCTGTATTGCAGTAGTTCGAGTAACGAAGATTTTTTGTGAGGTAAGTGATTCATTAAAGGTATAGGTTATTGTTAGTCAGGGCCATTCTTTTGTAGGGATTTTTGAAAGTCAGATTGCGTTGAGCTAAAAATATTGTGTGTCAGTTTAGTGATGAACAGAATAAGTAAAGAGAGAAATGTCTGAGTACGTTCAGTTTTGCTCAGCTGTTTGAAAATCAAATAACGTAAGGGGTTTATCAGCACAGTAATTCAATAATCTTTCTAAGGGGACGTTTCACCTTGCCTTATTTCTTTAGTATGAAATTCGCTAACATGGACTACCTTATTGTAAGTCCCCCTGTAGCAGTCGTTTTCCGCATGCCGTACCTTTGGGTCAGAGATGTTCAACTGAACCGGCCTACAGTAATTGTTATATGTGGCAGCAGTCTTTATCAATGCTAGTTCAATAACCATATTGTGGTTTTTCAAGGTGCATATTGCACGAGAGACGTCTGTCTTTGAGTTCCTCCCATGCAACGTATCCAAACCCCTGTTACAGGATACCGCTAAGTTCCTAACGACAAGAATGAGCATTTCATCGCTTCTTTTTCTATCTCTAGGAAGGCCTGTAACTGATCTTTAATTATTTACTCCCGGGAACGTATGGCCTCCACAATTTTAGTTTCGCACTGGTAAAATTGGCAGTCTCTTAACCTGGCTACGCATTTGTAAGATTCATGATGCATAATTGAAGCATTTGCTCCTGTAACACTAATTACAGTTACGGGTATTCCTTTTATCTGAGCCTTAAAAGCAGCTTTTACTAACTCACCCTTTTGCTGCTGTGTCTGTCTCGGTTCAGCAATTAATTACTCCCTGAGGTTTACACCTTCATTATATATCAACATGAATGTTTGCATGCTTTGCCTGCCTTCACCCTGTGCCATACCGACACTGTGTGGAAGGCTTACACAGGTTGGTTGGAGTTTACCGCCCCCGAACATCCGGGTTGCGACTGTTCAACTACTTCCACAATGCGTACTGTTTCATTTCGTTTCTGTTGTTGCTGCTGTGGCATATATTGCAGTCGTGGTGTCCAATGCTGCTGCGTAGTTGGCGGCGGCATTGGTGAAACACTGGTACGTTCAGGTCGGCGGGAGCGTGCTGTGTCTGCCAATTTGAGGGCCAGATTTGTGCCACTGCTCATTTGCAGTTCGCCCATTTTTATTAGCAAAGGAAGTGTTAAAACTTCCTTCGTTCCTCCGTCCATATTAAGATTTTGGACTCTGCTTTTATTTGGGGAACGGTTATTACTTGCATTGTATGGGTAACCAGCGGAACCACTGTGAGTATTTTGTTTGTTGCTACTGTGGTCGGCGTGGTAATCACTTTCTCTGTTCTGTCCATGTTTTCTGGGACTGTTTACATTCGGATTTCTTTGCTTACTGTTACTATTGTTCGATCCTGGCCCGCCATTGCTAAATTCGTTTTGCCTGGCGTCTTCTTGTATTAAATCCAATGAATCTATGGCGACCATAAAGTGTTCGAGGTCCGTATCGGGCACGTGAACGAGCTTTTCCCTGATTGAAATAGGTAACTTGCCCGTCAATATACGCAATACATCTTTCGTAATCATGGGTTCATCCCAGTATCGTGTGTTGTTTAAATATCTCTCGAAGTATTTTCGAAGATTGCCTTGCTGGGGATAAAAGGCTCAGGGTTAAACACCTGCTTTATGAGTCGTTCTTGTACACATGACGACCGGAAGCGAGCTAAAAACATCTTCTCAAACTCTGAGTATACCTGACGATTCTCTGCCCCCTTCATTTCCCACAGAGCTGCATCTCCATTATTAAAAGAAATTACAAACTGTTTTTTCTGTTGCTCTGTCCACGAAAGCGATAAAACGTTTCTAAAACTCTTGATGAATATTACTGGGTGGATTGACTTTCGTTCGTCAGCGAACATTTGGAACTGCATGTGCTTAATAAGCGACTCCTCGTGTTTTACCTACGCGACAGTGGGCACTACAACACATATGTCGCACCAATAATACTCCCACATCTGCACGGGCTATATTGCTTATCATTATTGCAAGCAAACCGCTCACCGTTTGACATATTCACAGGTACCTTTCCGTACCGGGACTAAAGTGTAGTGATATATCATGATCCCGACGACCAGTTTCCCTTTCTAAAGGGGAAGTGCGCTGTAGCATCTCACTTGGATCAGGGATTAAGTGCGTGTTCGAGCCCTGGCTCTCACACTGAACACCTATATTTAATCTCAGCAACGCATTCCTCACGTCTTGTTCTATTTTTGTTTCTACACTGTCAGCTATTTGATCTAGATTTTTAACTAGTGATTTCTTCTGACCCTCCAGCGCTTGTTGCGCTCCGTCGAGTTCGGTTACCTTTACGTCAAGTTTCTGGACTTTCGTTGGAATACCTTTGCCTTATTACTACCAATCCGGGAACTTGTTCCCTTAAGATGTGAGACGATGACCTTACGTTATTCATCTAAAATCTGATTTAGTAGACCTAACAACTTCCCTCACGTGCCACTTCTTTCCTTTCCCTTTCCAAGCATACTGATTTTTCTCTTTCCTCCCTCTGTAAGCGTTCTGCGGTTACTATAGTTTTAACTTCATTAATTATAAATTTTTCATTTTCTGCACGCTCTACGTCTAATATACTCTTCATCTGAGCTATTAAAGCCTTTTCTCTGTCGAGACACTCCTCTTTTTTGTGTTTCTCTCTTTCTAAACATTTTTCCTTTTCGCGTTTCTCACTTTCCCTTTCTCTCAACCCGAGGTTTGCCAGCAACACGGCTAGAAAATCATTCGTCGGTGCTGGCTGAGGCAGCACATCAGCTGTGTCTAGAGATGATGTTGTTTTGTTTGAGTCGTCAGCTGAGCTGACACCTGTCTGCTGTTCCAACTGTTGACCGCTAGCAGCAGGCAATATTTCCTCTACATTGCCCTGTTCAGTTTCCAAATTGTGGATTGCTGAAACAGAATCGTCTCTGTCGTGTCTTCCATGCCTAGCCTTCTTTCTTTGCGGGTCTTAACCATACTTCTATTAACACTGTTACCCCCCAAAAATACAAAAATACACCACCTAGTCTAACACAAACAAATACACTCTATACAAAATAATATACTATATCGCAACCAACTCACACTGAAAAACTCAGTCGTAGCAGCTTGACAAGAAAAATTAAAATTACTCTTAAATATAACTTTTAAACGATCTGTGGTCATACAACTGATTGTGTAGCTTATCACACAAAATATCTACGCCAATTGAAAGAATGGGCTACATTTGACATTTAGCAGTCTAATAAAATATACACATTTTTGAAACTAATGTAGCCGGTTGTACTAATCAAAGTACTGAATGTCACAATTTATTGAATCAGTAAGCACTCTGCATGTCCACCATTTACCTAAAGATTCTAATACTTAACTTGGGAGTTCATTCAGTCGCGTCCTTACGTTTGTAAGCAATCTCTGTTACCCGTCGCTCCACATTATGGTTGATATGTTGTGCAATAATATTGTGGCAGCCGCAGTCTGTCCCAGTCCAGCAGTTCGGGTTATTTATTTTCCGTGCTCATTAATGGATTGTAGTTGTCCTAAGTACATGGAACAAAGCATTTACAGAATCACACACTGTACAAAATTGTTATTATCCATACATAATCTGGTATAATTAATATTTCAATAATATTGTATTCACTACAGCAATATTTCCGACCTGTAAGTTGGCTACCAAACAGCAACATTTATTTATTTAGTTCGAGCCCCACGTTGGGAGCCATTTGTACCGCTATCGTCCAGGTCCGGACATCTCAAGTATACTTACGGTGTCCTCAACGAATGTCACGAAAAGAACGTAAGAAAACCTTACCGCCTAACTTTTCTGATATTTACGCCCGGCAAGAGCGTGAACAGAGCACTTATTTGGTGGAGCGGACACGAGAGGGAATGATGATAATATGGGGGACCGAAATCTATACTTTCGTAAAATACTTCTCTGAACTCTGATTATTTAATAGCGCGCGACTCAGGATTGCGTGAAGTGCTTTTACAATTCGTTAAAATCGTTGTCTACGTGGAGAATTCATGGTGGCACAAAAAAGCGTAAACGTATTTTCAGGGATTATATTTCGTGTTGTCACTTTCAAATATTGCCGCAGGATATCTTTAACTTAGCGAAATTAAAAGACATCCTTCGAATTAATGAAAGTATTTCCTGTTTTAAACGAAATATTCTTTGTTTTGCCGATAAGCGGCCTATGTCTGTACTGAACTGAATGTTCTTAGTTTTTACTTTAATACGAAATAAATTAATGTATTCACTGTCTTTTCTTTAATAATTATAATGATAGTCTTTTAAAGCGTCCGTTGATGACGGATCGCAATGAAATTATAGTGAAATTATCCCTACGCAAGACGCCTGCCAAAAATGTTCGATTGTTCGGTGCTTCCTCTTGTTTATCCAGAGTAATGAAAATCTTGAAAATAAACCTTATTTTTACTTCTGGATGAAGGTCAATACACAAATGAAAGAAAAGTGCAAGATTAGCATAAATTACAATACATTATTTAAAATTCTCAACTTACAATACGAGATGGCCGCCGTAGCATGCGTTATCTTCAATACTACAACGGACAGTGTGTAATAACGTTGGGCTTTTTGGTTTCTTGTGCCAAGGAGTAAAAGAACAGTTACGTTACTACGTAGATTCTATACAGTTATCTTATGAAGTACTTATTTGCATCTAGAATGAAATTTTCACACTACAGCGGAGTGTGCGCTGATATGAACTTTCCTGGCAGATTAAAACTATGTGTCGGACCGAGACTCGAACTCGGGACCTTTTCCTTTCGCGGGAAAGTTCTCTACCGACTGAGGTACCCAAGCACGACTCACGCCCCGTCCTCACAGCTTTAATTCCGCCAGTACCTCGTCTCCTACCTTCCAAACTTTACAGAAGGTCTCCTGCGAGCCTTCTTTGCAGTCGACGGTAAAAAATTTGAGTACATACTTAAGGAATGTTCTGTTAAGAATTTTCTTATGGGTGGTGTTTAGTTCATTCAATGTGTATATCGTTTAAATACAGTTTCGTGTAGTATTTATTTTGTACCATTATAATTTTGTTTCATTACAAATTACCGTTATGACAAGTAATTGCATGTGCATTTTCAGAGTTTAACGATTCTCATTTTACTTTGTTTTGTGTCCGACTGGTCGCCGAAAAATTTAATATTTTTTACCGCGTATCAGTACAATGTACTGGGCTTAAAAACTGTACAAAAGGTTAACTGAGAATCACGAACTAATATTCTTAGCTAGTCTAGGCTTGTGACGTCGACTTTGGGAAAGTACATGTTACTTAGCGTACTACCATTTGGCAAAAACCTTTTCTCGATACATGGAATCGTTCGACAATAAAAAGAGTGTTGAGTTTGACGTGACTCAATTATCGTATCACTGAAGAAGAAATGCAGCAAGCCATATGTTTCGAACTAATAATTTATTTCACTATGATTAGTTACAAGTCACTGCAAAGGTGCGGCTGCTTGCAGTTTTTCCGTAGTGATATTTATGAAAACTTCCGAAGTATTCTGAAGGCATCATAAAAAGATAATGGTCGTTTATTTTGATTTCATCCAAAACATGGTTGTCCTATTTGCATCATGCAACGTCAGTGGTCTGTAAAATAAAAGACAGTTGTTTAGTTATTCATGAGACATGTAGTGCTTCCTTCCAACAAGGGAGATGCATTTTCCAGAGCGATAACTTCTGACTTTCAATGGGGAGCACTGAAAGAAGCAGTCCATCACGAAGCCTGAACTACGCCAGACCATACCCGCCGTCGAATGGCCACATATTGCCACATATGATACAACGTACTTTCATCTGTTCGTCTATCTCTCGAAAGGCGACTGCAACTGTTCCTTGCAGTTGATGGTAAACAATGAGAGCCCATACTTGAGGAATAATTTTTTTATGGGTGGTGTTTAGTTCATTTAATGTTTATTTCGCTTAGATACAGTTTCGTGTAATATTTATAGACACAGTTGTCCGACGGTGTACTGCGTTTTATTACAATTTCGAGAAATGATAGACACATTTGTTTGACAGCAAGTGGTTTACTTTAAGATGGATCTTCGGGCAAAGACTCTATTATTATTTTTTTCAATTCTGGGAAAGTTAATAGAGGAATTTCCTTTTTCCCCTGAAGAGGGCTGTTCATCATTATGAAGTATCAATGATCGACGTTCCTGTCTTGGCTTTGACAATCAAGCAGCACCGGGAAGGGTTTATATGCAAAACTGCCCGATGAAATACACTGGCGTCCAAAATGAAGGCAACAAACCGTTATTTCCCCGCCCTGTGTCTAGTTCACGATATAATCACACAGACTGTCCACAAAAGTTCGTACGATAGTATTCTGCATGGAAGATGGCATTCCAGTCAACGCACAACCAAGCGGATGATGACGTCAGGGTACCAATCAAACGGGATAGTGTTTCCGGGTAGTCCCACTTCCAAAATCGCTGTGTTCGCAGTCACAGACAGTGCAGAATCGCACAGAGAAGACACCTACCAGACCCTTTGCGATATAGGGCAATAGGAAAAAATGGAGGCAGGACAGATGTAAACTGTTGTGGTCCCATGGCTTAATGTGAATCGTTCTGTTGTTTCTCGCACGTAACAACAGTTTATAGAGAACGAACTGTATTCCAAAGGCCAGGGCAGAACCGACCAGGTGTGACATCATAAAGAGAGGACCGTTATTTGGCTGTAAGGGGAAGGCGGTACCGTGTTGGTACTGCACGGCAACTGGAAAAAATTTTGGAAATTTGTCGTAAGGTTTTATGGGACCAAACTGCTGAGGTCATCGGTCCCTAAGATTACGCACTACTTAATCTTACTTAAACTAACTTGCACTAAGGACAACACACCCACCCGGGCCCGAGGGAGGACACGAACCTCCGACGCGGAGAGCCGCGCGGACCGTGACAAGGCGCCTAAGACCGCTCGGCTACCCCGTGCGGCCACGGCAATTGGCAGCTGACGTCTCCGCGTCCAGTGGATGTGTTGTATCTAGGCAAACGGTCTCCTGAACGTTTCGGCAGAGTGGCCTTTACAATCGGAGATCTGCTGTATGTGTACCTCTGACGCGTCTTCACAGAAGGGAACGCCTGGAGTAGAGTCGTCGACATGCCAACTGGACGGTCAAACGGTGGGCCAATATTCTTTTCACAGATGTGTCCCGATTTGGTCTGAGTGATTCTCGGTGGATTGGCATCTGGAGGAAAGGTGGAACACCATTTCTGGATCAAAACATTGTTGAAAGGAACCTATATCGAGGAGATCCCTAACATTGTGGGCACGGATTGTGTTTACCACTCGAACACTTCTTCATGAATCCGTACGGGTGGAACAGCGATGTTTAACTTCTGTTAGGTATCGTGACGAAATCTTGGGACCTCATGTGCAGTTGTTGCGAGGTGCTGTGGGCCTAGACTTCGCATCGATGGACGATAATGGTCGATCTCATAGGGCACGGGTGGTTGATGTTTTCTTCAAAACCAAAGACATTGCACACATGGCGTGGGCTGCTAACTCTCCCAAATTGAATCCCATAGAGCATGT
Source organism: Schistocerca serialis cubense (assembly GCF_023864345.2). Taxonomy (NCBI): domain Eukaryota; kingdom Metazoa; phylum Arthropoda; class Insecta; order Orthoptera; family Acrididae; genus Schistocerca; species Schistocerca serialis. The sequence continues at coordinate 175,507,383 of NC_064642.1, forward strand.
CTGGGAAGCACTTTGGAGACGGGTTGTATCACGTCAGCATCCACCAACCACTTTCAAAGACCTGTGAGCAGCTCTGCAGTAAGGAACAACGATGTTGCCGCAACATGAGATTGATGACATCATTCACAGCGTGCACCATCGCTGCCAGAGATTGTCACACCCCGTACTGAGCACATTAACGAGGTATCGGAATGTGTGTGCAAATCCGTTATGTTTAGAAAACGAAGAACATTTTTGTCTACCGCCTATGCATGTTGCAGTTGTTTACATTCTGTATTCTTTACATCACGTCTACTCTGCTATCGCCTGTTTATACTTTTTGAGGCCAAACAAACGCAATATTGCAAAATTTACCTTTATAGCGTTAATTTTGGACGCTAGTGTACAATTATTTCCACAAAATCTGAAAACAAACGTTTGAAGTAGTTTTCTTGGGTGTCATCTGATTTGCCACAAGGTATTATATGCTGCAGTTCCATCTCCCAAAATCTAACCTGACCCTTTGATTACATCGTATAGAAAATGAGGTTTTATTTCAGTAGCATAGGCCTCTCTCGCTGCATACGATATCTGTCTCGCATGACAGCTCTGTTGTTTACACCGCAATAGCTGGCTATCGCGACATTGATTTCCGGATTTAGTACTTTTCTCTGGTTCTCTTGCGACGAGTTTCAAACTCACTACTAACAAGTGAGACACCACGTACTTGTCTTTTCAAGTAATTTTGGATAAAGTTAAAGAAAGTACTCTACACCTCATACTTCCTACAGTACCCCGACCAACAAAAGAGTTAAGACTATCAAATACCAAAGTAGATGGCTCTTAGCGTACTATTACTTGCTAAAACCGTTGTTCCGATACCTGGAACAGTTCATCAAATAAAAGGGGTTTACGTCTCATGTGACTCACCCTGTATATTACTATCTACTTGTTAAAAACATGAAGAATTATCTGTCACTCATTACATTGCTTCACATTCTATACAGGGTGACAATTATTGAAATGTATGAAGAAAAAAAAGTAAATTAGTTACAAACTACGGCGTGCAAACACTTTATTCAACATATAAACGTCACTCCAGATTTTCGAATTCAGGTTATGACATGTTCGATATGTGTGCCACCATTGGGCATGACTTGCCGCAGACCAATAGCGAGATCCTACATGACTCGCTGAGGTTTCGGAACATCGGTGCTGTCTATTACTTCCTGAGTGGCTGTTATCATCTAAGCAGTGGATTTGGGGTTATTTCTGTATACCTTGTCTTTAATACAGCCCCACAAAAACGAGTCGCATGTGTTCAGATCCAGAGAATATGGTGGCCAATCGAGGCCTATGTCAGTAGCTTCTAGGTACCCCAGAGCCAGAATGCGGTCCCTAAAGTGTTCCTCCAGGACATCGAACACTCTCCTGCTTCGATGGAGTCGAGCTCCGTCTTCCATGAACCACATCTTGTCTAAATCAGGATCACTCTGGATAATGGGGATGAAACCATCTTCCAAAACCTTGACCCACCGTTCGTTAGTCAACGTGCCATCAAGAAATATCGCACCGATTATTGCGTTACTAGACACTGAACACCACACAGTCACCCGTTTTGGGTAAGAGACGCCTCGATTGCGAAATGCGGATTCTCAGTCCCCCAAACGCGCCTGTTTTGCTAATCTAAATGAAAGAGGGCTTCGTTGCTAAACAATAACAAGGCGCGTGCGCAGACGCATACTAATTCTCATCATGCCCCGCGGAAAGCAGTGCAATTTGAACGTCCTAACGCAAACCGAAGTTATGAAGATTTTATTTCATATAGTTCAATGATTGTCACCCTGTAAATGTTGACTGTAATCTGACGGCAGACAGAGGCAATATAACTAAACGTAGCTCTCGGCATTTCTTTCAAAGTAATGTAGGGGCTTGAAGGGGAAATCGTTTTCATACCTTTCCAATAGGCAACAAATATGCCTTCGAGCCCCTACCGCTAGGAATCTGACAGAAAGCGTTCTCAATAAAGTGAAGTGCCAGATGGGGGATTTAACGATGACGTGAGAAACGGGACCAGCCGGTTCCCCCTCGCAGTCTTTACGCCGCAGATGGCCGTCTGCGTAGGTTCTGCTGCCTGCTCCACCTGTTGCAGTGTGGCCAGGGGCAGGCCGGGTCAAACGCCACATAACTCCAACGTGCCTGCTCCCTCCACTCTTTCTGGCGGGACTAGTCAGCACCACTGTCGATATTCCTGATCTGGTCCCTACTAATATTATTGCTGCCATTTACAAAAGACCTGCCACCTACTTATTAAGAAAGTCTGTGTCTTCACAAAATTAAATTGTGCGTTCACAGAATATGGAGCTTACGTGATTTCCCGTTTTAAAAGTTTAACAACGTTGTAGCTTCATATACTTCTAAACTAAAAACACAATAGAAAATAGAAAATCTTAAAATGAAAAATTTTTGTAATGATAAAACAGGAATGCAGGAAAATAGGAAAGACTATAAATTTTCGGAAAGCCACCACCAATGCCATCTTGGTGGGAATAGCCTAGAAAAACATTTAGCTTCTCGGTCCGGTGCAGCCACAGCCCAGTCTTCTACTATGCTCTATCTGAGGGCGAGGACCTGTGCATCAGTTTGTGTCTCTCGCTGCCAGATGGCATGATTCTACAGCAAATGCAAGGTCCTTTTTATACAGTATCCGATGGGTCAGAAAGAGGACGTACCGCAATGCGTCGAGATTACATACCTCTTTGCGCGACTTCTTGCATCTTTATAGCTATGACTTTATCTCTGGAAGTGGAGGGAGATAGATAGCTTGGCCGTCACCATACTTGCTAAAAGGCCACTGCGTACTGAGGTGTTAAGCCGATGCTCGTTTACTGTCCAAGAATATATCATTTCAAATACTCCCGCATGACAACGTGTTTGTACAAATTCTATAAGTCCCTACAGATCCTGGAGAGTCATGCACTCTGCCTCGCATTCCATATATGCCTCCCGTTCCCCACGCGGATCATCTATGACGTCATTCCTTTCCCCTATCTGCTCCTATTCCTCGAACATATCTGCATACTCTACACCCTCCCACCGCCTTCATCCCCCTCCCCCTGGTTGCTCCTCTCCCCCCTATCCCCGTCCCCTGCCACACCTTCACTGTTGTGTCCCCCCTACCCTCCATCTCTACACCCTTCATCTCCTTTCCCAAGGTGGCTTCCATCAACTCCCCCTCCTGGATGATGCCCTCTCTTCCTCCATTTACCCCTCCTATCAACTCTGATCCTCACCCCCCCCCTCCTATCCTCTGTCCTTTTCCTGGGCTCCCTCTTCCCCCCCCCCTCCATCCTCTTTTTTTCCGCACCTACCCTCTCTCTGCCCCCCCTTCTCACCCCTGAGTCCTTTTGCATTTCCCTCCTCTGCCTTTTCCCATTCTCTCTAGTGTCTGCCCTGCCCCTCCCCCCCTTTATGAGTTCTCTCCCTCCTTTGGTTCCTCCCCCTTTCGATTATCCTCTCCTCCCTCTTTGTTCCCCCCTCCATCTGTCCAGGTCCACCCCCCCCCCCCCCATCTGCCCTTGGCTATGGTGTGTCCTCTTTGTGCCGACATTTTAGTGCAGTGTTTACAGTGAGTGTTCAGTGTTGTGTGTCTTTACCGAAGTGTTGTGAACAGACATCATACTTCGCTGGGTGTGATTTTTATATCTCTTCCGAACAAAAGCCAGACTATCGCCCTGTTTTTTAATTGTCTGTCTACTATGTTACCTGTCTGCATCCTGTGTATTTTACATGCTTTGCCAACCCTTCGCTTTATGTTTTCACTTTCCACAATTTTCCACCGTTTTACAATTTAAGTCACCGTTTTCTCTCCTGCTTTTATTGTTTCCTACCTTCTTCTTACGTTTTAGAAAGTCTGTAGGCTGCAGAGCAGCGTAATAAGCTGTTGTCAGTCCGTCCCCGTCGGGGGGGAATCGAAATTCAATAAAGACAAAAAAAAAGAAAAACGTGTTTGTACAGTCAGGAGCCTGTCACGTTGACCTTCCCGAAAATGTCAAGTCATTTGAAATGCTGTTAATATAATGTACTTACGTTAAGTTTTCACAAAAATAGGGAAATTCGTTAGTAGTAACAAACTTTTTAAATAATTTATTTAACCGTTTATGCCGGCCGGAGTGGCGGAGCGGTTCTAGGCGCTTCAGTCTTCAACCGCGCGACCGCTACGGTCGCAGGTTCGAATCCTGCCTCGGGCATGGATGTGTCTAATGTCCTTACGTTTGTTAGGTTTAAGTAGCGGACTGATGACCTCAGAAGTTAAGTCCCATAGTGCTCAGAGCCAATTGAACCATTTGTAATCGTTTATTTAAGATATAATTTCTATCATAATTTAGCATTTTCCGAATGAAGAAGTGTCCTTCCGATATTACTGAAGAAGATTTGAAGAAATTAACTTCGAAATATTCGTTTCCACATTTTACTGTTTAATTAAGACAGCTTTTATACTGTAGCGGAATGTAAGATATATCATTAGAATTTTATGAATAAAGAAGACACCACACGTAGTTTCATAGAGATATTATTTAGGTAAGATTTCGAGTAAGGTGTTCATTAATTAATTTAATGACAAATATGGATTCCGTTGTCGTTACATGCAGGCTAGAGACCACCACTTGTGTAAAGTACGAAATTCAGGAACGTAGATTATGCTGATTTCGTGTTCAATGCAGAATACTATCTGCATTTTCTGATTACAGTAGAGCTTCAGTCAAACTGCACAAATGTTTTCGCAGTTGGGAACAAGGGAGTGTAAATTCATTTATATTCCTTTTAGTGATGTGCTTTAACAAATGGAGTCATAGCATTGTACTACTACATTTGATGTTAATTTCGTTTGTATGCTGCACGATTAGTCAACTTATAGGTTTTCCATGCGAGGAAAGTTAAGAAATATTGCATTTTCGGAAGTAAGGGAGAAGTAAACATTATTACAGACATTTGGTGTCACCTTCAGTAATTGTATCTACTAATGATGGAGTAGTTAGGCTCTGCTCTAATGAAATTTTCGAGCAGGGATAAACGATTCATCGCAGAACCGCAGCTTTATAATGTAACTAATTAAGTTTCAAATTACTAATAAAAAACTCCAATCGATCTCATTTCACGTTCAGATTTATTGTGTAGTTCTCAGCCTACGCGTTACCCCCAGAAAGTCAAAGCATAATTCTAACATATGCAGCAGTTTGTTAGCTACGTGTGCTTCAGCATTCAGATTAATCAACGGCCTAATGTATTTAAATTATTTCGAAAGAGAAGTGAAATGCAAGGTTTTAGCGATCAGAAATAAACGTCGTTCACTGACGCAGAAAATTCCGATATGAATCTGTAATAAATGTCCTGACAGACTATTTTATAAATGTAGTATGAAACTTCCAGTCTCTGCCTAAGTGTACGCTGTATTACAGCTTCCTGGCAGATTCTAGGTGTGTGCCTGATCGTACTTCGGACACAGAACTTGCTTTTACTAGGAAAAGCTCTTACCTATCGATCTGTCAAGACACGATTCACAACCTGCCCACTGCTTCATTTCTACAAACTGACCAACGGGAAAATTTTCTGTTAGCCACCCTGCAGAGATGTATATCTGCTCGTCACATTATCGCATATAATGTCACCCACAAATTACGCCATTCAGATCAGTACGGAATGTTGGCGCGTGTAGGTGAGTACTGAAGAAGTGGAAGAATTATGTCGAGTGCAGAGTGTTGCGGGTATCCAGTGCGCAAAGCGACATGGAAAAAAGTTTCATCCTTACAAGCTGAAAGTGGCTCAACAGTTACAGTCGGAAGAAAAAGTATGGAGGTGTCATTTCTGCACAACATTAGTTGACGGAATTGACCAGAGTGACGCATTTCTGACAAATCTTACTGGTTTGATAAGGCAACAATTCATCTTAACGGGTTTGTCAATGAACAAAGCATCCCACATTACTAGGACACAAAACCATAGCTAATTCAAATGGCATCGCCTGGTGTGCAGTTTTGTTCATTGGAGTCGTTGAGCCGCATTTTGTTGAAGACAACAACTGCTGGTCAGTATTCTCAGTTCCGATCGGTGAGCGGCCATGTCTTAACAATTTCTTCGTTCCGCAGCTGCAGGGAGATTGCAGTCTAAGTGCGATGTGGTTGAGCAAGGTAGTACTACTGCCCATGCGGCCCGTGATGAACGAGTACACTGAGTCACCACTGTCCATATCGATTACTCTGACGATCTGGTGATATCCCGTGGCCGCGGATACCATCCGACCTTTAGACACCTGATTTTTTTTTTCTGAGGCGTCAAGAACAAAGTTTTTTCACGGTAACTCCTCAATAAGCGACAGTCCAGGAAGATATATACAGGCCAGTCCTCAAGAAGTGACTGAGAACGCGATGAGAAGATTCAGCGAACACCTTCAACAATGCATTGGGGATCATGGAAGCTATTCGTGTGATCTAGTTTATAAGAAATTAACTTGCGTGTGAAATTTTCAGTAATGTTAATGCGTGTATCTATAAGTTACATTGGTGTAAATACATGCTAAACCTCAAAAAGCACAAAAGAAAAATGTGGCGCTCCCTGTGGGCCACCCTATACCAATTTACAAATTTCGCTGTACCTCTCTTACAGGGTTACTATTATTGAACTATATAAAGAAAAAGAAAAAAAACTAAATTAGTTACAAACCACAGTGTGCACACACTTTATGTAAACGTCACTAAAGATATTTGCATTTCGGTTACGAAATGTTCGATATGCCTCCCATCATCAGCGATGATGTTGCGCTGACGAGTAGCGAAATTCTGCATGATCCACCAAAGTGTCGGAGCATCGACGCTGTCGATGACCTCCTGAATGGCTATTTTCAGCTGAGAAATGGTTTTGGAATTAGTGCTGTACACCTTGTCTTTAATGTAACCCCACAAAAAGGAGTCGCATGTGGTCAGATCCGGAGGAAGTGGCGGCCAATCGAGGCACATGCCGGAGGCCTCTGGCTAACCAGAACCAGAATACTGTCCCCAGAGCGCTACTCCAGGACATCAAACACTCTCCTGCTTCGATGGGGTCGAGCTCCGTCTTGCATGAACCACACTTTGTCGAAATCAGTGACACTTTGGATAATGGGGATGAAATCATCTTCCAAAACCTTCACCTACTGTTCAGTACTCACCGTGCCATCAAGAAATATCGCACTGATTATTCCGTGACTGGACCTTGCACACCACACATTCACCCGTTATGGGTGAAGAGACGTTTCGATTGCGAAATGCGGATTCTCAGTCCCCCAAATGCATCAATTCTGACTATTGACGAACCCATCTATATAAAAATGCGCTTCGTTGTGAAATCAAAACATGCATTCACATACTAATTCGCATCATTCCCCGCGGCCAACCGTCTAGTTTGAAAGTGTTAACGCAAACCATTCAGAAGTTATGACGATTTTATTTCATACAGTTCAATAATTGTCACCCTGTGCATGCGTTGCGGGGTTAGCACTCGTTCTAGAAAGGAGCTCAGCCAGAGTCTAGTGTTAATCTACTAGCTTCCTCTCCTGAATGAAAGAAACAGTCTGATTTGGAAACGGTCGCCAAGCTATGGTCAAGTCATTTATTTGCAGTATCCGTTCTTCGGTACGAAAGACTGTTATCACTTAGGTGCGCCAACAACGCCGCGGTCGTATGTAAAAGTGATCACGAATCACAGGGCAGACTGAGTGTCATGAGAATTGAGGAAAATTCTCCTCAGCATAGAACATGGCTTGAGAGTAAACAATAAAAAGGCGAAACTACACCCTAAGACAGTAAAAGACAGCGCACCACTAAGGAACTATCTGAATGGGGCGGTAATTGGTAAATATGATTTATATGTACAGACAAACAAGTGATTACAATTTCAGAGAAATTCGATCACCTCTTCAGGAAAGAGAGAGAGTCACAAATTCATCAAGTCAAGAACTCGTTGGTCCACTTGTGGCCCTTATGCAAGCAGTTACTGAGCTTGGCATTGATAAACAGAGTTGTTGGAAACCCACCTGAGGGATATCATGCCCAATTCTGTCCAACTGGCATGTTAGATCATCAAAATCCCTAGCAAAATGGAGTACGAGGAATGCAATTAGCCCCGAACTTAGATGAAAATATTGAGGTCAACGTAATAAGTGAAGAGAAGGAATTCAACTACCTCAGAAGCCAAATAATACATGGTGAGCGGAGCAAGGAGCATATAAGAAGAGAAATTACACAGACAAAGAGAACAAACATAGATTTTAACCTGACAAATTTCTGACTATGTTCGCTTTGAGCTCAGACTCCTGTGATTTCTGGGAAACGCGAAAAAGTATAGAAGAACGCTGAAATCAAGCAGAACGGTAACACAAGAAATTAGGTAGGTCTTCGAAATTTTGACATACATGGAAAATACTAAATAGAAGAATAAATGTCTCTTTCCTTTTCTGTGTCACAAACTCATTTGCAATATTCGTCTCTCCAGCAGTCGATGAAATATATATGCTACGATTTTAAACCTTATTTATTACTTTCAAAATTAAAACAAGACTTACAATTTTTAGATCATGTCATGTAAGAGGCAAGTTCAATAAAATACTGGCTACACGAACATAGTAGACGGGTGATCGTATACCATGTTTAACAAAATAGCAGTGAAGTATAAAATACGAAGGCGTCCTGGAAAGTGCGGTCTCCTAATTTGTTATTCCGTTCTCAGTATCAGCTTAGATATTACTTTTCATGCATATTACTCAGTCGACTTCCCTCTTCGCTGACACAAGTTGTAAAGCTCTCCTGCTACATGGGTCCGAATTGTAGAGTGTAACATGACGGAGCGTAACGCAAATACACTCCTGGAAATTGAAATAAGAACACCGTGAATTCATTGTCCCAGGAAGGGGAAACTTTATTGACACATTCCTGGGGTCAGATACATCACATGATCACACTGACAGAACCACAGGCACATAGACACAGGCAACAGAGCATGCACAATGTCGGCACTAGTACAGTGTATATCCACCTCTCGCAGCAATGCAGGCTGCTATTCTCCCATGGAGACGGTCGTAGAGATGCTGGATGTAGTCCTGTGGAACGGCTTGCCATGCCATTTCCACCTGGCGCCTCAGTTGGACCAGCGTTCGTGCTGGACGTGCAGACCGCGTGAGACGACGCTTCATCCAGTCCCAAACATGCTCAATGGGGGACAGATCCGGAGATCTTCCTGGCCAGGGTAGTTGACTTACACCTTCTAGAGCACGTTGGGTGGCACGGGATACATGCGGACGTGCATTGTCCTGTTGGAACAGCAAGTTCCCTTGCCGGTCTAGGAATGGTAGAACGATGGGTTCGATGACGGTTTGGATGTACCGTGCACTATTCAGTGTCCCCTCGACGATCACCAGTGGTGTATGGCCAGTGTAGGAGATCGCTCCCCACACCATGACGCCGGGTGTTGGCCCTGTGTGCCTCGGTCGTATGCAGTCCTGATTGTGGCGCTCACCTGCACGGCGCCAAACACGCATACGACCATCATTGGCACCAAGACAGAAGCGACTCTCATCGCTGAAGACGACACGTCTCCATTCGTCCCTCCATTCACGCCTGTCGCGACACCACTGGAGGCGGGCTGCACGATGTTGGGGCGTGAGCGGAAGACGGCCTAACGGTGTGCGGGACCGTAGCCCAGCTTCATGGAGACGGTTGCGAATGGTCCTCGCCGATACCCCAGGAGCAACAGTGTCCCTAATTTGCTGGGAAGTGGCGGTGCGGTCCCCTACGACACTGCGTAGGATCCTACGGTCTTGGCGTGCATCCGTGCGTCGCTGCGGTCCGGTCCCAGGTCGACGGGCACGTGCACCTTCCGCCGACCACTGGCGACAACATCGATGTACTGTGGAGACCTCACGCCCCACGTGTTGAGCAATTCGGCGGTACGTCCACCCGGCCTCCCGCATGCCCACTATACGCCCTCGCTCAAAGTCCGTCAACTGCACATACGGTTCACGTCCACGCTGTCGCGGCATGCTACCAGTGTTAAAGACTGCGATGGAGCTCCGTATGCCACGGCAAACTGGCTGACACTGACGGCGGCGGTGCACAAATGCTGCGCAGCTAGCGCCATTCGACGGCCAACACCGCGGTTCCTGGTGTGTCCGCTGTGCCGTGCGTGTGATCATTGCTTGTACAGCCCTCTCGCAGTGTCCGGAGCAAGTATGGTGGGTCTGACACACCGGTGTCAATGTGTTCTTTTTTCCATTTCCAGGAGTGTATGTCAAAGCGCGAGAGTGGCGTGCTGTAATCGAGCTTCGAATTCTAAGAATTCTTTCACACGTGGAGCATCCTCTCCTTCAGCATGACAACGCCAAACCATACATGAGCACTGAGACATCTGCAACAATCTGTCACCTTGGGTTCACTGTCGTTGCTCATCCTACATGCAGTCCCGACAAGGCCCCTTCCGATTTTTATCTGCTTAAAGAACACCTTCGAGGATTTCACTTTGATACTGACGAAGCGGTGCAAGCGGAGGTAGGGTTGTGGCTCCGTCAATAATATCAAACATTCTACAATGAGAGTCACAATTAACTGGTCTCTCGAGGGGAGGGGGGGGGGATGAGTTCGTCGTCCGACTGACTACTGACTACGTTGAGAAATGAATATGTAAATATGAAGATTAAAGATGTGTGTATCTTATTAACGTCTGTTTTATTTGAAGGTCTTTAACAGTTTTCACATTACCAAATGGGCTCTACGTTTCAGACACCCTCGTATTTACACTCCATCTTTGAAGAAGTGATGTACGACTTTCTGTTACGGAATATATATATTATATTGTTCTCGAATGTAGTAATGTTTACAAGTGTTATTATGAATAGGCTGTACATAGATCGGCAGATTTACACAGATTTTAATAAAAGTTATAGTTGGCAATATTTATTTCTTCACACTTAAGTAACACCCGGAAAAGTTTGAATAATTTCGACGAGGGATTTATTTACTTTTGCCTGCTTCAAAGGTAGAGGAAGGCTTATAGAATATTTTCAAGTCTGGAAAGTAATTTAGTACGGAAAATTTGTGGAAGTTTCACTTGTAAACTTTGTGGATCCAAGGCACATAACTGATTTACTTGACGGCAGAGCAAGTCAAGTATTTGATAAACGAATCTGCAACAAAATTTTGATATTAATTTGAAAACTAGTGAAGGAAAGCAGTTATACTATGGGAAAGGAGTATTTTTCAGCTTCTATGACAACAAAGACGATTGTTTCAGGCAGTTTATCTTCACACGTTCAGATTGCACATCACATTTTACAATACTTTGATGAGTTTGCAATACATAGTGACGGCAACAGAATTTTTCATAATTGTTTTCCCTATCAGATAATGCCAAGGGGTAATTTCTTCTAGAGTATTCGTGGCATCCCTGAAGTTGTCAGCATCATTGACAGGTAGCATTCCAGCGTTTCGGTATTGTCTTAGCTACAGTTCTTACTGTAGTCGACGGAAGACGGAGTTGGCTACTGACTACGCCACTGCATCTAGTTACATTTGTCCATGGCAGTTGTTCGCGTTTTTATAAACCTTTTGCCTGGGAAATGGAAATGAACGTATGGAATCGTTGGCCGGGAGGCCCCATGCGGGGAAGTTCGGCCGTCAATTGCAAGCCTTTTTTCAGTCGACCCCACATTGGGTGACTTAAGCGTTGGTGATGAGGATGAAATGATGATGACAACATGCAGTCCCGGAGCGGAGAAAATCTCTAACCCGGCTGGAAATCGAACCTGGGCCTTCTTGCATGGGAGGCGTGCACCCTTACCACCCAGATAAGAAGGCGGACTTTGTCTGGGAATTTGGACTGAACGGGGAGGCTGCTAGTGTAGTCCGTGTATAACACTAGCTCTCGTTTGCTGTGACACAAACTAGTGTTACCCTCTGGGACGATTTTGAGTTTTCACCGTGCATGTGTCGAACGGATTAAGTATCGAACAGAAATTTCGAATAAAATGTAAATAATAGAAAAATAAACAGGCTTTACTTTGAGGCAACGAAAGTAGAAAAGTTCATACGAATGGAACACTAAACGGTCGCCAGCCGAATTAGGCATATTAACTTGAAACATTATGTTCAAGTAAATTGAATATTAGTAGCCGTAGTAACTTTCTTTAAGATTCCCTATGAGTCCCTATGAGTAGTATACTGGATACACACGACTACAGGGCGATCTAAGTAGTGGGTAGCAGTAGTAACTATTAATGCACAAACTAGTAATCATAGAGAGCAAGGTAGTGCCTCACTCATAATAATGTTACAATCACAATCATCACGTGATTTGGTATTGAGATGTTACTACACCAAACACTGAACTAAAGTTGGGCATTAAAAGATTATTTAACTGATATATAAATACAACAAATAAAATTAAATAATACTACATCTACACTTTTTATCAGATTTTAGTCTGTTAGAATAGGATTCTCGGTTTTCTGCACACTTAGGAAGAGATCCTGCATCGGTTTATGATTAGGATAAAGTTAAGATTCAAAACACAGGTTTACAGCACTTGGATAATTATTAAAAACACACAGATTAACTGGGCCATGCTATAATACATATCTGTGTTTCTACATTTGGTGTAGCAGTGGCGGCTAACTGAACTTACGGTTCTTGATGTTGAATGCTCTTTACAATTTCTTCTTTGCGACGGATTTTTATCGTGGTAGAGACATTTGGTATTGCCGAGAGTACTATGCAACAGCCTTATCCACATCCAATGCTATTTTCCATGCAAAACGGCTTCCAAATTCCTCCCTTGGCACCCTCGATGTGTACCGTGCAACGGCTAGCCACTGACTGCGTGCCGTTCCCACTAAAGAGCCGGCCAGATCGACCGCCAAAACCACCTTTTACATCGCGCCAAGCCACTTCCGTTGCGGAGGAGCTTCCCTACAGCTCTGACATTTCACAATACAAGTTCCCTAATCATGAACCAGCTTCCAATACACAAATTTTCTCTATGAACATGTGTATATTATGAGGTTTCTTCGTTTTTAAATATCATTTAACTTGAAACTTCCTGGCAGATTAAAACTGTGTGCCGGACCGAGACTCCAACTCGGGACTTTTGCCTTTTGCGGGCAAGTGCTCTACCAACTGAGCTACCCAAGCACGACTCACGCCCCGTCCTCACAGCTTTACTTCTGCCATTACCTCGTCTCCTACCTTCCAAACTTTACAGAAGCTCTCCTGCGAACCCTGCAGAACTAGCACACCTGAAAGAAAGGATATTGCGGAGACATGGCTTAGCTACAGCCTCGGGGATGCTTCCAGAAGGAGATATTCACTCGGCAGCGGAATGTGCGCTGACATGACGGGGCGTGAGTCGTGCTTGGGTAGCTCAGTTGGTAGAGTACTTGCCTGCGAAAGGCAAAGGACCCGAGTTCGAGTCTCGGTCCAGCACACAGGTTTAATCTGCCAGGAAGTTTCATATCAGAGCACACTCCGCTGCAGAGCGAAAATTTCATTCTGGCATCATTTAATTTTTTACATATATACATCATAAACCTTAACTTTCCTGTCACAAATCAGTGACCTTAATTAACAAAGATCAATTACTTCATAATCATAGATACACATTTATATGGTATAAGCTTACTTACAATCGATATTGGTGTTACACGTGCACTTGTGCAAAGTCACTGTGCCAAAAAGACATAGACAGAGGTATAAAAGTAGAGACTGATTTGTTCATTATTGACTTCTCTTCACTCCAGACCGAGTAAAGCACATCTACGCTCTGAGCTTGTCTTGCTGTATTTCTACTCCTCTATCGAGTGTTGTACCGTAGATGGTCACGTTGTTGGAGTACAAAGCGGCTTTTGAGTGCATAGTACTGTAGTAAATATGTGATGTAAATTTTGTATGATATATGTGCTATATGAACCTTAAAAATTTCTGTTTAAATACCACTGTGACGTAGAAAAATCTAAAATATATATTGTGAAATACTCCCGATTTCACGTAATATAAATGTAGCACTGATACAACCTTCAAAACAGAAATAATCCTTGCAAAATGATATTCTACGAGCGAGGTTTGGGTGCTGTAAAATGTACAGGTTCCATGGGTGTCATTACATTGCTTAGAACCAGTAGGAATCCTGAGTTTGTGTTACTCCTTGATTGCTGTTTTGCGATATGGTAAGAAACACAAGCTACAATGAAACTACAGTACATATTAGACAAGTCTATTTGAAGCCAATGAGTCTTATAGAAAAAATGTATTTATACTTGGATCTGAACTAGCTGGTTGGTTGAATAAACTTCTTACCTCGCCTATTGTTATGTAGGTTTCTAGTCCATCAAGTAAGAGGCGAACTATCAGGAGTCTCCCTTTATTGAGGTAAGAAAGCTGATTTACTGGAAGACGGACCACCAAGGAAAAAGAGGTAAGGTGAGTCGTAGTTGTATATGAGTTCGGTCCTGAGCATTACTTCTGGCAGAAGCAGGAGTGATAGGTGAGCGTAAGTGTCGTGTGGTAATAGCTGCTAGCACGATTCGAGCAGGAGTAGATCAATTTATTACACACAAACCTAATGTTCCTCTCCCGTCAAGGGAACAGATAACTTTGACTATAATCTTCCTCTACTGTTAGTCAGTTCTTTCGAAATGAGACAGAATTTCATTGAAGTGAAGGGTTTTCTTTGGTTGAGTAACAGAACTCAACAAATAACTAACTCTCTACGAAAGTCATTATACCGATGTGAGTGCCAATCCAGAACAGAAGTGCCATCCACTGGGATGCTAAGGTAGTTACGGTTTCAAATAGAAATGAAGTCTTATTAAGGGCGTTTAAATGATGATAGCGAAAGTTGTACAAGTGTGCAATACTATCAGACATTTGGCTGAGGATCTGGAAAGCATGCTGAATATGAACGCCATGTAGTCGATACCTAGCAATGACTTATTCTCTAAATCTAAGAGCTCTGATGCTGAGATAAGCCCAAGCAATTAACACTTCATGGATTTCATTCTTTTACAAGTTCTCGTTATGAAATGCTTAGGAAGATACTGTAGGTGATTTTATACTTGAAGTCAGGAATGTGGGTTTTCGACTGACCCTCCCCTCCGTGGTTGTGTCGAGTATCAGACAGAGCCTGCAGTGTTATCAATTGAGGCCAGCAAGCGGGGAGGCTCACATTATCCGGCACGGCCTCGGTTTACAGTTAATTAAAACGCCCACTCGATATGGAGTCCGTTACAAGCGACGACCGCCACGAATAATTCAGCTATTTGAGCGGCCCTTTCATCAGGGACGGAAGTGTAACATTACCAATGCGTTTCAGATACAGCAGGGACATTTACTCCTGACGCGAGGCGACGTTTTTGGCTTTTATATTTGCACCATTCTACGTCAGAGAAAGGGTAGAGCAAATGGGAGGTCTAAAAAAAACTGGTAGGCATGAATGGTTCACGAACAGTCTTTCAGATACTGAGACATTGATTTATATGCGATACAGAGCGGCAGTACCGACACTTAAATTGTTTTGGAATGGCTGTGTGGCCCTCAGATCAAACGGCACAAACAACTCTTTTTTAAGCGCTTACCCAAATTTACTCTTTAAAATGTAAAGCGTAAAAGCGTTATAAATTTATATTCAAAAGTTAATGGATGTCGGGGACACAACGACAATGTGCATACTGAAAAGGGCACTGGTAGCATTCTGGTAAGTGACACATTTGCTATGATACGAGGATTACCAGAGGGCTACCGTGGTCCTTCGGAACACTTGCCATGTGTGGTGTCACTCCGCCTTGGTATGGCGACTTCACACCGCAATGCAGTACTGCGGCTTGCCACTCTGTGAATCAGACTATGCAACAGGGGACGTAGTAACGTCTCACTTTGCAAAACAAACGCTTTCTAGAGGTCAGCTATACTTTATGCCTGAAGCTCTACGACTGCAGCCATTCAGACCACTACATCTTCACCCAAAGTGTTCGGTCCGAACTGCCCTCAATAGATGAGTCCTCTCATTATAGACTGACGGAAAGTGTGACATCATGAACGTCTTGATCGAAACTGACGAAATGATTAAGCACTATTTTCACGTCTGATCCTAAATTTCATCATTATTTATGCTAGTGAAAAGACGTGTACGTGCTCCTTTTGCCAGTTAGTCGCGTTTTCTCAAGGTCCGAAAGATGTCCGAAAGTTGCACGTGCAGGACATCTGTGCATGAAGTGTTGTGACCTGCACATGAAGAATTCCACACAGTCCAAACATATTAAGAGAGGCCACCGCCTTTGTTGATTGTTGAAATGAATTTTACCGGGGGCTGTGCTGTGGAAGAGGATCTCAGGGGTAACACAAGGTCAAGACCATTCGAAGTAAAAAAAAAAAAAAAAATATCAGAAAATTTATTTAACAATTGGGAAGCTTAATTTAAAGAAGGAGATGTTTTTCTCAGATATGATTCAGCTTGAACAGTCTTAGATACTTTTAAAATAACGGCTATTGAAGAAGACCAAAATGTTAATAACCCTCTGTATCATAAATGGCTTTAACAAATCCCAAGAAAATATTCCGAAAAATAGTATTATAAGTAAGTATCTAGCAGTTATTAAGGCAATGAACATCTTGAACTACTAGAAATTCCCTGAATTCGTGCCAAAACTTAAGGCTAACAAATACTGACGTTAAGAAAATGACTGATTAAATTTATAACATCAAGAATACCAACACAAAGTCGCATCAGGCAGTGTGCGGAGTGGTATAGACAGACAAGGGGCAGCCACTAAACAGCTCCACGGATCACCTATGCGAAACATAATCTCAGCCGACCAGGGCACCAGCAGCCTACTGACTACGAGGCGGCCTCCAAACTCCATGCCGACCCACAGCACCACTGCAAACTCCCTCCCGCGACCGGCGTCTGCACGCGTCTCCTCGTCCTCGCCGCAACCCCGATCTCTCGCGGCTAGTTCCCCTTCTCGATCTCTCGAAATTCTCGCAAAGCTCTTCTTGCCGAAGGAAAGCGTCCCCCCCCCCCCCCACATTGAGCGCCATCACTCAACGTCCTCCACCAAAAACGCATCTCACCCGCCATCGGGAAGATGAATAGTGGAAACGGAAACGGATTAATACACTACTGGCCATTAAAGTTGCTGCACCAAGAACAAATGCAGACGATAAGTGGCTACTCATTGGACAAATACATTATACTAGAACTGACATGTGATTACATTTTCACGCAATTTGGTTGCATAGATCCAGAGAAATCAGTACCCGGGACAATCACCTCTGGTCGTAATACCGGCCTTGATACGCCTGGGCATTGAGTAAACAGAGCTTGGATGGCGTGTACAGGTACAGCTGCCCATGCAGCTTCCACACGATACCATAGTTCATCAAGAGTAGTGACTGGCGTATTGTGACGAGCCAGTTGCTCGGCGACCATTGATCAGACGTTTTCAATTGGTGAGAGATCTGGTGAATGTGCTGGCCAGGGCAGCAGTCGAACATTTTCTGTATCCAGAAAGGCCCGTACAGGACCTGTAACATGTGTTCGTGCATTATCCTGCTGAAATGTAGTGTTTCGCAGCGATCGAATGAAGGATAGAGCCACGGGTTGTAACACATCTGAAATGTAACGTCCATTGTTCAAAGTTCCGCCAATGCGAACAAGAGGCGACTGAGACGGGTGACCAATAGCACCCCATACCATCACGCCGTGTGATACGCTAGTATGGCGATAACGAATACACGCTTCCAATATGCGTTCACCGCGATTCGTGCACCCAGGTTCGTCGTTGAGTACACCATCGCAGGGGCTTCTATCTGTGATGCAGCGTCAAGGGTAACCGCAGCCATAGTCTCCGAGCTGATAGTCCGTGCTGCTGCAAATGTCGTCGAACTGTTCGTGCAGGAGGTTGTTGTCTTGTAAATGTCCCCATCTGTCGACTCAGGGATCCGTTACAGCCATACGGATAAGATGCCTGTCATGTCGACTGCTAGTGATACGAGGCCGTTGGGATCCAGCACGGCGTTTCGTATTACCCTCCTGAACCCACCGATTCCATATTTTGCCAACAGTCATTGGATCTCGACCAACGCGAGCAGCAATGTCGCGATACCATAAACCGCAATCGCGATAGTCTACAATCCGATCTTTATAAAAGTCGGAAACGTGATGGTACGCATTTCTCGTCCTTAGACGCGGCATCACAACAACGTTTCACCAGGCAACGCCGGTCAACTGTTGTTTGTGTATGAGAAATCGGTTGGAAACTTTTCTCATGTCAGCACGTTGTATGTGTCGCCACCGGCGCCAACCTTGTGTGAATGCTCTGAAAAGCTAATCATTTGCATATCACAGCATCTTCTTCCTGTCGGTTAAATTTCGCGTCCGTAGCACGTCATCTTTGTGGTAGAGCTATTTTAATGGCCAGTAGTGTAATTGCCTGAATAATCGTAAAAATGTACTGGAGGTAATAGTTAAAAAATTTTGAAGGTAATATATGAATCTGTGCACAGTCTTGGGTGAACTTTAACCAATACCAATATCAACAGACCTTTAGTATCATTACATTCGAGGTCAGTAAACATAATTTGTATTACGCACTGTTGCTTCCAGTAGTGTGCGGTACCAAATAATCACTGCAACCATGAACTGTCTGTCACACGAAGCACAATGTTCTTAGTATAATTAAGCCAAGTTCAATAGGTGCATGCCAAGTCTGAGTTATTACCTTCACATTGTCCGCCCCGGTAGCTGAGTGGTCAGCGTGACAGACTGTCAATCCTAAGGGCCCGGGTTCGATTCCCGGCTGGGTCGGAAATTTTCTCCGCTCAGGGACTGGGTGTTGTGTTGTCCTAATCATCATCATTTCATCCCCATCGACATGCAGGTCGCCGAAGTGGCGTCAAATCGAAAGACCTGCACCAGGCGAACGGCCTACCCGACGGGAGGCCCTAGCCACACGACATTTCCATTACCTTCACATTAATTCCACTGTGTTTAGTCTTCATTGTGGTAGTGTCGATGCAGGAATACTCTACCGGATACCGCGTCAGTTGTTCTTGTCTGCACCGAACCTCTTAATACAGGATCTTGGCGGCGAGTGAAAATATGAACAGATAAGAGTTGATCTTATAAGAAAAATGGTCCAAATGGCTTCAAGCACTATGGGACTTAATATGTGAGGTCATCAGTCCCCTAGACTTAGAACTACTTAAACCTAACTAACCTAAGGACAGCACACACATCCATGCCCGAGGCAGGATTCGAACCTGTGACCGTAGCAGCGCGGTTCCGGACTGAAGCGCCTAGAACCGCTCGACCACAGCTGCCGGCGGAGTTGATCTTATAAAGGTGTGAATAAATATTCGTTTTCTGATAACTTTTCATAATACTTTAAACGAACGATTAAAATACACATTTTTAACAATGTTGGTCGATGGATCCAAGCATACGTCCGTACGCTACCACTTCCCGAAACAAAAGGGTAAAGATACATGAATTAATAAGTTGAAGAGCTTATTTCTTACTTTGTTTCCTACAGATATTGAACGATGTACGAAAACATTATCCTTGACACAAAAACAACTCGTACATGTTTCGGCGTGCTCTTCCTCAGTTCTCCTGAATCAGCCTAAGTGTCACCTTTACGGGATGTAAGTCATTAACAGATAAGAAGTTAGCTAAAGGTGAATTAAGACGATGACCAAATACTGAGGCAGCAGGTGTGGTCTTAAGGGCCATGTGATGGGCGGAATTAAACACCAAGTTCAACCAATGGATGGAGCAGTCTCAAGGGTGGTTTGATCGGGAATGGAATATAACAAGTGCAGCATTCAGGTTTCGGATTATCCTTTCGGCGAAGGACGGCTGGGGATAGTATGGTATTATGATGGACTTGATTGCGGCATTATGAAAACAGAATTTCTTAAACTGCCGAGACAGATAGGCAGGCGTTTTGTCACTAACAAGGGCCTGGAGAGGCAAAATACCTGACAGGTGGCGAATGGTTAACTCAGCAGTGATACCGCTACAAGGTATCAACCGAACGAACCCGGAGAATGCCTCAACGACAACCAAAATGTGTGCCAACAGGCCGGCATGGTCAATAAAAAGCCTATGCATCTGGAAATCGTCCTCGTATGAGGTAGGTCAAGTGAGAAATTCTCTAACCTTACTTAGAGTGCCTCCCCCCCCCCCCCCCCCCCCCAACAACAATATTGTGAAAGTATTGAAAAATAGCGTACAAGAAGACTCCGGGAACACGAAACGAATCTAGGCGTGACAATCGCGTTTCCCCTAATAACACAATGTGTAACGTACCTCTTTGCGAGGTATATCCGGGAGGAGCCTCGCCACTAGAAATATCCTGCTTAATGTTGCTCAAAAAACGATCCTTGTCTTATCTCTGCTTCAAATCTCCAAATAATTCGGAAAACTCCAGCAGCCAGACTTGGTTCTTCAACTCCCTGTTCCTAGTCATAACTGGTACCTTCTTATTCACTGGTCCGGCTCAATGCATCTCCGACCGTGTTTTCCGATCCTCTAAACGGGCTGCTGGAATGCGCACTGCTCATCGGGCAATCCGGCCAGTTTTCCTGGGCATAGCCGGCACTCACTTCAATGTGTGATTGTCTGTTTTGAGACCAAACTCACGATGCTCGAGCTACAATTTAAATTTTCCAAGTGCAAACTTTACCGCCAGGGCATCACATTCATATACAAAGTACTTCTGCTCTGTGGCAATGAGTCGGCGGTCTCCCCGGTATTTCTGAAGAAGAACAGCAGCAATACCGGAATACGGGACAGCAGTTTGGACGATAAAAGTCAACTTAAATCAAGTACCTCAAGAACCGGAGGGTTAGCCAACGCTACGTTAATGGCATCAAATGCCGACTGTTGGGATTCTCCTCATTCAAATGCCTTATCCTTCCCTCCAAAAGTCTAGAAAGGACCGCTACTCCTACTAATAGGCCGAATGCAACGCGGTTAAATTCGAATAAATTCGAATCCTATAAAATGCCGTAATCTGTTTCGAATCGTCGGTCAGTAGGATGTGATGGTAGGCATGATAGGGCTCAACACAGAAAAGAGGCAAGCACCAGACAACCACCTAAAACAGCGGTGCAAGTTAGGTAAGGGGACTTGCTTAAGAACAACTTTTTTACTTAACACCTAATAGTTTATGACCGATCGATACCCCGATCCCTGGCTGCTGGGTACCAAGAAGATTTGCGAGGCGTAGGACTAGGTAGAAGATCTAATAACACTATCCTGAAGAACCTGCTCAATGAGGTACCACAAAATCTTCACTTTATGGGACGACAGTCGATAAGGAGACCGACGCACTCGAATGTCATCGGTAAGAGAAATTCTGTATTGGATCCCGTTAGTGAGGCTCAGTCTGTCGTTTAAAATATCAGGGAATTTATGAAGAAACCGTAACAAGGACTGAGCCTGACCATCCACGAAATAGTTGACAAAAAATTTACAATCTCGGCTCATGATCGCATTAACCCCCCTTCGCGACACGGACTGACACAACTGAATTTACGTATGTCGGCTTCAAACTGTCGGTAGAGGCATACGACCATTATAACTGACTGGATTTTAGAAAAGCTGAGTACTCGCAAAGAAGCAGGTATTACTTGTTTTTCAGTTTATTTATTCCAAATTATATGTTTCGAGCTCTGCCAGTCATAAGATTTCCTGGTGTAAACCAAATAACAAATAATTAGTTACAAATTTCATAGCAAAAATGACTTCGATAGTCTGTTCCTTATTCATACATTCACGAACTAGAATGTATGACAGTTTGCACACAGAGAGGAAGGGAAACTATTTGGAAGAATTGGAAATACATGCATTTAGTCATGCGGCTCAAGAAGTGCTACCAGGAAATCAGTAGTGGTAGGAATAGGTTTTTTAGTCTCTCTGACGATTTGTTGTGAGACGCAAGTAAAAACTATGAAAACTTTCGTCACGACATTTCTGAACTTGGGCAAATAGACAGCCACCAAACACTGTTTTCTTGTGCCCTACAGTAGTTAGTGAATACCACGTTAGTCAGTTTCATCAGTGGTTCAGGAGGAAAATGTCTTCGGTTTCCACGTTTGAGGTTTAGCCAGGAGGTGTACTAGGAGATAAAAACAAGTCGTTTTGTAATTATGGTATGTTATCTTTTTAATACGAAAAAAAAATTTAATATTGAAATGTACAGTCCCTTCCCCATGTACTACTCTGATGAGCGAATCAAGACCAATTTTTCTGTAATTTTGATACGTTATCCTTTTTAGGTAAATAAAATTTTAATATTGTGGAAGAACAAACTCGTCACCGTTTACTGCAGTGATGCTTATTTTATTGAGCTTACGTACAGGCACACTACACATGTTTTGTTGTTGTATTTTACTGTTTTAAGGGGCGGTGAACATTTTGGCATATGGATAGCCGCAATAATAAACCACAGGATGGGACAAATAAGTTTTTATATTTGACGAATAGTCAAGAAGCGAACTGTAAATCCAAGCAAATTCTTTTGTAATCTTCGACAAATCATGTCTTTCCAGGACAAATTATTTTTACTATAATTTTCAAATGTACTTTCTTGTACTTTATACTACTTCGATGTCTGTCTTAATGTGCCTATGTGTAGGCATACAACATGTACTTCTAGTTTTTATTGGTTTCTGTTTTAATTTTTAGTAAAAAGTCGGTATTTGCATAGTTGCGCACTGAAGTAGCAGTTTCCCGTGTCCTTCCCATGACCAACATTCAAATTTTACAAGTTTAAATTATATGTCACACCTTTTGATTCGCAAATGCATGAGTAAGAAACAAGCTGTCAAAGGTATTT